>NW_026057581.1:1996844-2169790 GCF_023721935.1 Panthera uncia | reverse complement strand
AGCTGTGGTCGAAAATAGACTAGAATCCCTTTTTGCAGAGATAAAAGAAGTAAAAACTAGTCAGAATGAAATGTAAAAACACTATAACTGAGCTGCAATCACGGATGGATACTGCGGTGGCAAGGATGGATGAGGCAGGACAGAGAATCAGCGATATAGAGGACAAACTTATAGAGAATAATGAAGCAGATAAAAAGAGGGAGATTAAGGCAAAAGAGCACGATTTAAAAATTAGAGAAATCAGTGACTCATTAAAAAGGAACAACATCAGAATTATAGGAGTCCCAGAGGAGGAAGAGAGAGAAATAAGGGTAGAAGGGTTATGTGAGCAAATCACAGCAGAAAACTTTCCTAACCTGGGGAAAGACACAGACATCAAAATCCAGGGAGCACAGAAAACTCCCATCAGATTCAATAAAAACTGACCACCAACAAGGCATATCATAGTCAAATTCACAAAACACTTAGGCAGGAGAGAATCATGAAAGCAGCAAGGGGAAAAAAGTCCCTAACCTACAAGGGAAGACAGATCAGGTTTGCAACAGACCTATCCACAGAAACTTGGCAGGCCAGAAAGAAGTGGCGGGATATATTCAGTGTGCTGAATCAGAAAAATATGCAGCCAAGAATTCTTTATCCAGCAAGGCTGTCATTCAGAATAGGAGAGATAAAAAGTTTCCCAGACAAACAAAAATTAAAGGACTTTGTGACCACTAAATCAGCCCTGCAAGAAAATTCAAGGGGGACTCTCTGAGGGGAGAAAAGATATATACATATATATACATATACCAAAAGCAACAAAAGATTAGAAAGTACCAGAGAACACCACCAGAAACTCCAACTCTACAAGCATCATAATGACAATAAATCCATATCTTTCAAAACTCACTCTAAACGTCAATGGACTCAATGCTCCAATCAAAAGACACAGGGTAACAGAATGGATAAGAAAACAAGACCCAGCTATATCCTGCTTACAAGAGACCCACTTTAGACCTAAAGACACCTTCAGATTGGAAATAAGGGGATGGAGAACCATCTATCATGCTAATGGTCAACAAAAGAAAGCCGGAGTAGCCATACTTATAGCAGACAATCTAGACTTTAAAATAAAGATTGTATCAAGAGATGCAGAAGGGCATTATATCATAATCAAGGGGTATATAGACCAAGAAGACCTAACAATTGTAAACATTTATGTGCCAAACGTGCAAGCACACAATATATATAAATGAATCACAAACATAAAGAAACTCACTGATAGTAATACCATAATAGTAGACTTCAACACCCCACTCACAGCAATAGACAGATCATCTAATCAAAAAATCAACAAGGAAACGATGGCTTTGAATGACACATTGGACCAGATGGACCTAACAGATATATTCAGCACATTTCATCCTAAAGCAGCAGAGTACACATTCTTCTCCAGTGCACATGGAATGTTCTCCAGAATAGACCATATACTGGGACACAAATCAGCCCTAAGTAAGTACAAAAAGATCAAGATCATACCATGCATATTTTCAGATGAAAATGCTATGAAACTCGAAATCAACCACAAGAAAAAATTTGGAAAGGTAACAAATACTTGGAGACTGAAGAACATCCTATTAAAGAATGAATGGGCTACCCAAGCAGTTAAAGAAGAAATTAAAAAGTACATGGAAGTCAATGAAAATGATAACACCACAACCCAAAACCTCTGGGACGCAGCAAAGGCAGTCAGTCACAAGAGGAAAGTATGTAGCAATCCAAGCCTTCCTAAACAAGGAAGAAGGATCTCAGATACACAACCTAACCTTACGCCTTAAGGAGCTGGAAAAAGTACAGCAAACAAAACCCAAAACCAGCAGAAGACAGGAAATAATAAAGATTAGAGCAGAAATTAATGCTATCAAAACAAAACAAAACAAAACAAAACAAAACAAAACAGTAGAACAGATCAATGAAACCAGAACCTGGTACTTTGAAAGAATTAACAAAATTGACAAACCACTAGCCAGTTTGACCAAGAAGAAAAAGGAAAGGACTCAAATAAGTAAAATCAAGAATGAAAGAGGAGAAATCACAACCAACACAGCAGAAATAAAAACAATAATAAGAGAACATTATGAGCAATTATATGCCAATAAAATGGGCAACCTGGAAAAAATGGACAAATCCCTAGAAACATATACACTACCAAAACTGAAACAAGGAGAAACAGAAAATTTGAACAGACCCATAACCAGTAAGGAAATCGAATTAGTAATCAAAAATCTGCCAAAAAGCAAGAGTCCAGGGCCAGATGGCTTTCCAGGGGAATTCTATCAAACATTTAAGGAAGAGTTAACACCTATTCTCTTGAAACTTCTCCAAAAAATAGAAATGGAAGGAAAACTTCCAAACTCTTTCTATGAAGCCAGCATTACCCTGATTCTAAAACCAGACAGAGACCCCACTAAAAAGGAGAACTATAGACCAATTTCCCTGATGAACATGGATGCAAAAATCCTCAACAAGATATTAGCCAACCAGACCCAACAATACATTAAAAGAATTATCCACCACGACCAAGTGGGATTTATACCTGGGATGCAGGGCTGGTTCAATATCCTCGAAACAATCAATGTGATTCATCACATCAATAAAAGAAAGGACAAGAACCTCTCAATAGGTGCAGAGAAAGCATTTGACAAAATACAACATCCTTTCTTGATAAAAACCCTCAAGGAAGTAGGGATAGAAGGATCATACCTCAAGATCATAAAAGCCATATATGAACGACCCAATGCTAATATCATCCTCAATGGGGAAAAATTGAGAGCTTTCCCCCTAAGGTCAGGAACAAGACAGCGATGTCCACTCTCACTACTGTTATTCAACATAATATTGGGAGTCTTCACCTCTGCAATCAGACAACACAAAGAAATAAAACGCATTCAAATCAGCCAGGAAGAGGTCAAACTTTCACTCTTCGCAGATGACGTCATACTTTATATGGAAAACCCTAAATATTCCACCAAAACCTGCTAGAATTGATTCATGAATTCAGCAAAGTTGCAGGATATAAAATCAATGCACAGAAATCGGTTGCATTCCTCTACACCATCAATGAAGCGACAGAGAAATCAAGGAAGCGATACCATTTACACTTGCACCAAAAACCATAAAATACCTAGGAATAAATCTAACCAAAGAGGTGAAAAATCTATACAGTGAAAAATATAGAAAGCTGATGAAAGAAATTGAAGAAGATACAAAGAAATGGAAAAAGATTCCATGCTCCTGGATAGGAAGAACAAATATCATTAAAATGTCAATACTACCCAAAGCAATCTACATATTCAATGCAATCCCGATCAAAGTAACACAAGCATTCTTCACAGAGCTAGAACAAATAATCCTAAAATTTGTATGGAACCAGAAAAGACCCCAAATAGCCAAAGCGATCTTGAAAAAGAAAACCAAAGCTGGACACATCACAATCCCAGACCTCAAGCTCTCATACAAAGCTGTAATCATCAAGACAGTATGGTACTGCACAAGAACAGACACTCAGATCAGTGGAATAGAATAGAGAACCCAGAAATGGACCCACAAACGTATGGGCAACTAATCTTTGACAAAGCAGGAAAGAATATCCAATGGAATAAAGACATTCTCTTCAGCAAGTGGTGCTGGGGAAACTGGACAGCGACATGCAGAAGAATGAACCTGGACCACTTTCTTACACTATACACAAAAATAAACTCAAAGTGGATGAAAGACCTCAATGTAAGACAGGAAGCCATCAAAATCCTCGAGGAGAAAGCAGGCAAAAACCCCTTGGATCTTGCCCGCAGCAACTTCTTACTCAACAAGTCTCTGGTGGCAAGGGAAACAAAAGCAAAATGAACTATTGGGACCTCATCAAAATAAAAAGCTTCTGCACAGCGAAGGAAACAATCAGCAAAACTAAGAGGCAACTGACAGAATGGGAAAAGATATTTGCAAATGACATATCAGAGAAAGGGTTAGTATCCAAAATCTACAAAGAACTTATCAAACTCAACACCCAAAAAACAAATAATCCAGTGAAGAAATGGGCAAAAGGCATGAATAGACACTTCTCCAAAGAAGACATCCAGATGGCCAACCGACACATGAAAAAATGCTCAACATCACTCATCATCAGGGAAATACAAATCAAAGCCACAATGAAATACCACCTTACACCTGTCAGAATGGCTAACATTAACAAATCAGGCAACAACAGATGTTGGCGAGGATGTGGAGAAAGAGGATCTCTTTTGCATTGTTGATGGGAATGCAAGCTGGTGCAGCCACTCTGGAAAACAGTATGGAGGTTCCTCAGAAAACTAAATAGAACTACCCTACGACCCAGCAATTGTACTACTAGGCATTTATCCAAGGGATACAGGTGTGCTGTTTCAAAGGGACACATGCACCCCCATGTTTATGGAAGTACTATCAACAATAGCCAAAGTATGGAAAGAGCCCAAATGTCCATCGATGGATGAATTGATAAAGAAAATGTGGTATATATATATACAATGGAGTATTACTCGGCAATCAAAAAGAATGAAATCTTGCCATTTGCAACTACGTGGATGGAACTGGAGGGTATTACGCTAAGTGAAATTAGCTAGTCCGAGAAAAACAAAAATCATATGACTTCACTCATATGAAGACTTTAAGAGACAAAACATGAACATAAAGGAAGGGAAACAAAAATATAAAAACAGGGAGGGGGACAAAACAGAAGAGACTCATAAATATGGAGAACAAACAGAGGGTTGCTGGAAGGGTTGTGGGAAGGGGGATGGACTATATGGGTAAGGGGCATTAAGGAATTTATTCCTGAAATCATTGCTTCACTATATACTAACTCATTTGGGTGTAAATCTTAAAATATTAAGAAATAAAGTTAAATTATAAAATATAACATAATTAATATAATATAATATAATATAATATAATATAATATAATATATTTGAAAATATATCCAAAGCTGGAGGCATCACAATTCCAGACTTGAAGTAGTATTACAAAGCTGTAATTATCAAGATAGTATAATACTGGCACAAAACTGACACACAGATCAATGGAACAGAATAGAGAACCCAGAAATGGATCCACAACATACGGCCAAATAATTGTCAACAAAGCAGGAAAGAGTACCCAATGGAAAAAACACAGTCTCTTTAACGAATGGTGTTGGGAAAATTGGCATACAGAAGTGACATACAGAAGAATGAGACTGGACCACTTTCTTACACCATACACAAAAAAATTCAAGATGGATGAAAGACCTAAATGTGAGACAAGAAACCATCAAAATCCTAGAGGAGAACACAGGCAACAACCTCTTTGACGTAGGCCATAGCAACCCCCTACCAGACATGTCTCCGGGGCAAGGGAAACAAAAGCAAAAATGAGGCTTAAGATAAACAGCCTCTGCACACAAAACTAAAAGGCAGCCTACAGAACGGGAGGAGATGTTTGGAAATGACTTATTGGATAAAAGGCTAGTTTCCAAAATCTAAAAAGAACTTATCAAACTCAACTCCCTAAACATAAATAATCCAGTTAGGAAATGGGCAGAAGACATGAACAGACATTTCTCCAAAAGAAACATCCAGATGGCTAACAGACACATGAACTCATCATCAGCAGAATACAAATCAAAACCACAACGAGATACCACCTCACACATGTCAGAATGGCTAAAAATAACAGCTCAGAAAACAACAGATGCTAGTGAGGATGTGGAGAAAGGGGAACCCTCTAACACTGTTGGTGGGAAAATGAACTGGTATAGCCACTCTGGAGAACAGTATGGAGATTCCTCAAAAATGTAAAAATAGAACTACCCTATGACCCAGCAATTGCACTACTAGGCATTCATCCACAGAATACAAAAATACAGATTTGAAGGGGTACATACACCTCCATGTTTATAAAAGCATTATCAACAATAGCCAAATTATGAAGAGAGCCCTTGTCCATTAACTGATGAGTGGATAAGGAAGAAGTGGTATATATACATAATGTAATATTACTTGGCCATCAAAAATAATGGAATTTCCCATTTCCAACCACATGGAAGGAACTAGAGTGTGCTAAGTGAAATAAGTCAGTCATAGAAAGACAAATATCATATTATTTCACTAATGTGTGGAATTTAAAAATCAAAACAGATGAACATATGGGAGGGGGAAAAGAGAGAGAGGGCAACAAACCATAAGAGACTTAAATATGGAAGACTGAGGGTTGATGGAGGGGAGATGAATGAGGGATGAGCTAGACAGGTGATGGGCATTAAAGAGGGCACTTGTGATGAGCACTGGGTGTGTATGTAAGTGAGGAATCACTGAATTCTACTCCTAAAGCCAATATTGCACTGTATGTTAACTAACTAGGATTTAAATTTAAAAATGAGTAGAAAAAAAAGAAGATATTAGATATATATCTACAATGTTACTCAGCCATCAAAAAGAATGGTGTCTTGCCATTTGCAACCATGTGGATGAAACTAGAGTGTATTACGCTAAGCAAAATAAGTCAGAGAAAGACAAATATCATATGATTACACTCATAAGTGGAATTTAAGAAACAAAAAAGAAGAACATACAGGAGGGTGAAACCAATTAAGAAAAAAGACACATCTGAACTTGTGGGATTCAGGAGAAGATGGCGGTGTAGGAGGACACTGGGCTCACTGCATCCTGCTGATCACTTAGATTCCACCCACATCTACCTAAATAACCCAGAAAACTGCCAGACGACTAGCAGAAAGGACTCTCGGGAGCCAAGCGTAGACAAGAGACCCACGGAAGAGGGTAGGAAGGGCGGAAAGGCAGTGCGCGCTACAGGGATTGGTGGGAGGGAGCTGAGTGGTGGAGGGGCAGCCCGCTGGCAAGGCAGAGCCCCCAAAGTCTGGCTTGCAGAAGTGCAGGGGCTGGACTCAGTGAGTTCTGGCAGCCAGCGGGATTTAACTTGTGGAATGTTAAAGTTGACGGCTCTGCTCTGAGAGGGTGGGGCAAGAGGACACTGGGAGGGAGAGGTGTTGAGCCCTGGAAGACAGAGCTCAGCTTGGTGGGGAACAAAGGCGCTGGCCAGGGCCATCTCCCTTGCCCATCCCCCAGCCAAAATCCCAAAGGGAACCAGTTCCCATCACAGAACTTGCTTGTACCACTCAAACACCCAATACTGTGCTTCTGTG
This sequence comes from Panthera uncia, assembly GCF_023721935.1. Taxonomy (NCBI): domain Eukaryota; kingdom Metazoa; phylum Chordata; class Mammalia; order Carnivora; family Felidae; genus Panthera; species Panthera uncia. The sequence goes on along the minus strand of NW_026057581.1, from coordinate 2,162,576 downwards.
GATCCATCCCTCTGACGGGTCGGCCTCCCTCCCTCCTGGTGCTGCAAGGTCCCTCTCACAGGGGACCACTGATGGCAAAGCAAGCTGAGACTACCCCTCCTGCCCCTGTGCACCTTGCAGATCCACCCCGGCTAATACGCCAGATCCATCAAAGCAGCACCACAAGCCTGGCAGTGTGCAAGTAGCCCAGACAGGGACCATACCACTCCACAGTGAGTCCTGCCCCTGGGAGAGGGGAAGATAAGGTACACACCAGTCTGACTGTGGCCCCAGCAATGGGCTGTGGGCAGACATCCAGTCTGACTGTGGCCCCGCCCACCAACACAAGTTGCTCCAGACAGCACAGGGGAAGTGATGCGCCACTCCAGGAAAGATGAATTTTGAATACAAAATGACGAAACGGAAGAATTATCCTCAAAAGAAACTCCAGGAAGTAGCGACAGCTAGAGAATTGATCAAAAACTATTTAAGTAATATAAAAGAACAAGAATTTAGAATAATAGTCATGAAATTAATTGCTGGTCTTGAAAAAAAGTATATAGGACGGCAGAGAATCTATTACTACAGAGATCGAGGGACTAAGAAACAGTCAGGAGGAGCTAAAAAATGCTATCAATGAGGTCAAAATAAAATGGAGGCAACCACAGCTCGGATTGAAGAAGCAGAGGAGAGAATAGGTAAATTAGAAGATAAAATTATGGAAAAAGAGGAAGCTGAGAAAAAGAGACATAAAAAAATCCAGGAGTATGAGGAGAGAATCAGAGAACTAAGTGATGCAATGAAACGGAACAATATCCATATAATAGGAATTCCAGAAGAGGAAGAGAGAGAGAAAGTGGCTAAAGGTATACTTGAACAAATCATAGCTGAGAATTTCCCTGATCTGGGGAAGGAAAAAGGCATTGAAATCCAAGAGGCACAGAGAACTCCCTTCAGACGTAACTTGAATCGATCTGCATGACACATCATAGTGAAACTGGCAAAATACAAGGATAAAGAGAAAATTCTGAAAGCAGCGAGGGATAAACACGCCCTAACATATAAAGGGAGACCGAGAAGACTAGTGACAGATCTATCTACTGAAACTTGGCAGGCCAGGAAGGAATGGCAGGAAATCTTCAATGTGATGAACAGAAAAAATATGCAGACGAGAATCCTTTATCCAGCAAGTCTGTCATTCAGAATAGAAGGAGAGATAAAGGTCTTCCCAAACAAACAAAAACTGAAGGAATTCACCACCACTAAACCAGCCCTACAACAGATCCTAAGGGGGACTCTGTGAGTGAAATGTTGCAAGGACCACAAAGTACCAGAGACATTACCAAGCATGAAACCTACAGACATCACAATGACTCTAAACTCATATCTTTCTATAATAACACTGAATGTAAATGGACTAAATGCACCAACCAAAAGACATAGGGTATGAGAATGGATTAAAAAAAAAAAACGAGACCCATCTATTTGCTGCCTACAAGGGACTCATTTTAGACCTGAGGACACCTTCAGCTTGAAAGTGAGGGGATGCAGAACTATCTATCATGCTACTGGAAGTCAAAAGAAAGCTAGAGTAGCCATACTTATATCAGACAAACTAGATTTTAAATTAAAGCCTGTAACAAGAGATGAAGAAGGGCATTATATAATAATTACAGGGTCTATCAGGAGGAGCTAACAATTATAAATGTCTATGCGCCGAATACGGGAGCCCCCAAATATATAAAACAATTAATCACAAACATAAGCAACCTTCTTGATAAGAATGTGGTAATTGCAGGGGACTTTGATACTCCACTTCCAACAATGGATAGATCATCTAGACACAGGATCAATAAAGAAACAAGGGCCCTGAAGGATACATTGGACAGATATATTTAGAACTCTGCATCCCAAAGCAACAGAATATACTTTCTTTCCGAGTGCATATGGAACATTCTCCAAGATAGATCACATACTGGGTCACATAACAGCCTTTCATAAGTATACAAGAATTGAGATCATACCATGCATACTTTCAGACCACAATGCGATGAAGCTTGAAATCAACCACAGGAAAAAGTCTGGAAAACCTCCAAAAGCATGGAGGTTAAAGAACACCCTACTAAAGAATGCATGGATCAACCAGGCAATTAGAGAAGAAATTTAAAAATACATGGAAACAAGTGAAAATGAAAATACAACATTCCAAATGCTTTGGGATGCAGCGAAGGCAGTCCTGAGAGGAAAATACATTGCAATCCAGGCCTATCTCAGGAAACAAGAAAAATCCCAAATACAAAATCTAACAGCACACCTAAAGGAAATAGAAGCAGAACAGCAAAGACACCTGAAACCCAGCAGAAGAAGAGAAATAATAAAGATCAGAGCAGAAATAAACAATATAGAAACTAACAAAAACTGTAGAGCAGATCAATGAAATCAAGAATTGGCTTTTTGAAAAAATAAACAAAATTGATAAACCTCTAGCCAGGATTCTCAAAAAGAAAAGGGAGAGGACCCAAACAGACAAAATCATGAATGAAAATGGAATTATTGCATCCAATAACTCAAAAATACAAGCAATTATCAGGGAATAGTATTAAAAATTATATGCCAACAAACTGGACAACCTGGAAGAAATGGACAAATTCCTAAGCACCCACACACTTCCAAAACTCAAATGGGAAGAAACAAAATTTGAACAGACCCATAACGGCAAAGAAATTGAATCAGTTATCAAAAATCTCCCCAAAAATAAGAGTCCAGGACCAGATGGCTTCCCTGGGGAATTCTACCAGACATTTAAAGCAGAGATAATACCTATCCTTCTCAAGCTGTTCCAAAAATAGAAAGGGAAGGAAAACTTCCAGACTCATTCTATGAAGCCAGCATTACTTTGATTCCTAAACCAGACAGAGACCCAGCAAAAAAAAAAGAGAACTACAGGCCAATATCCCTGATGAATATGGATGCAAAAATTCTCAATAAGATACTAGTAAATCGAATTCAACAGCATATAAAAAGAATTATACACCATGATCAAATGGCATTCATTCCTGGGCTGCAGGGCTGGTTCCACATTCGCAAATCAATCAGTGTGATACATCACATCAATAGAAGAAAAGATAAGAACCATAGGATCCTGTCTATCGATGCAAGAAAACATTTGACAAAATTCAGCATCCTTTCTTAATAAAAACCCTCGAATGAATATTCCTGGGCTACAGGGCTGGTTCAACATTTGCTAATCAATGTGATACATCACATTAATAAAAGAAAAGATAAGAACCATCGATCCTGTCAATCGATGCAGAAAAAGCATTTGACAAAATTCAGCAATCTTTCTTAATAAAAACACTCGAGACACTTGGGATAGAAGGAACATACTTAAAGATCATAAAGGCCATTTATGAAAAGCCCACAGCAAATGTCATCCTCAATGGGGAAAAACAGAGCTTTCCCCCTGATATCAGGAACACGACAGGGATGTCCACTCTCACCACTGTTGTTTAACATAGTGCTGGAAGTTCCAGCATCAGCAATCAGACAACAAAAGGAAATCAAAGGCATCAAAATTGGCAAAGATGAAGTCAAGCTTTCACTTTTTGCAGATGACATGATATTATACATGGAAAATCCGATAGACTCCACCAAAAGTCTGCTAGAACTGATACATGAATTCAGCAAAGTCGCAGGATACAAAATCAATGCACATAAATCAGTTGCATTCTTATACACTAATAATGAAGCAACAGAAAGACAAATAAAGAAACTGATCCCATTCACAACTGCACCAAGAATCATAAAGTACCTAGGAATAAACCTGACCAGAGATGTAAAAGACCTGTATGCTGAAAACTATAGAAAGTTTATGAAGGAAATTGAAGAAGATATAAAGAAATGGAAAAACATTCTGCACTCATGGATTGGAAGAATAAATATTGTTAAAATGTCAATACTACCCAAAGCTATCTACACATTCAATGCAATCCCAATCAAAATTGCACCAGCATTCTTCTCGAAGCTAGAACAAGCAATCCTAAAATTTGTATGGAACCACAGAAGACCCCGAATAGAAAGTAATTTTGAAGAAGAGGACCAAAGTAGGAGGCATCACAATCCCACACTTTAGCCTCGACTACAAAGCTGTAATCATCAAGACAGCATGGTGTTGGCACAAAAACAGACACATATACCAATGGAATAGAATAGAAACCCCAGAATTAGACCCACAAAAGTATGGCCAACTAATCTTTGACAAAGCAGGAAAGAATATCCAATGGAAAAAAGACAGTCTCTTTAACCAATGGTGCTGGGAGAACTGGACAGCAACATGCAGAAGAATGAAACTAGAACACTTTCTTACAACATTCACAAAAATAAACTCAAAATGGATAAAGGACCTGAATGTGAGACATGAAACCATCAAAACCTTAGAGGAGAAAGCAGGGAAAAACCTCTCTGACCTCAGCCGCAGTAATTTCTTACTTGACACATTCCCAGAGGCAAGGGAATTAAAAGCAAAAATGAACTATTGGGACCTCATCAAGATAAAAAGCTTCTGCACTGTCAAAGAAACAATCAACAAAACTAGAAGGCAAACAACGGAATGGGAAAAGATATTTGCAAATGACATATCAGACAAAGGGCTAGTATCCAAAATCTATAAAGAACTCACCAAACTCCACACCCGAAAAACCCAGTGAAGAAAGGGGCAGAAAACATGAATAGACACTTCTCTAAAGAAGACATCCAGATGGCCAACAGGCACATGAAAAGATGCTCAACGTCGCTCCTCATCAGGGAAATACAAATCAAAACCACACTCAGATACCACCTCACGCCAGTCAGAGTGGCTAAAATGAACAAATCAGGAGACTATAGATGCTGGCGAGGTTGTGGAGAAACGGGAACCCTCTTGCACTGTTGGTGGGAATGCAAACTGGTGCAGCCACTCTGGAAAACAGTGTGGAGGTCCCTCAAAAAATTAAAAACAGATCTATTCTATGACCCAGAAATAGCATTGCTAGGAATTTACCCAAGGGATACAGGAGTGCTGATGCATAGGGGTACTTGTACCCCAATGTTTATAGCAGCACTTTCAACAAAAGCCAAATTATGAAAAAAGCCTAAATGTCCATCAACTGATAAATGGGTAAAGAAATTGTGGCTTATATACACAATGGAATACTACGTGGCAAGGAGAAAGAATGAAATATGGCCTTTTGTAGCAACGTGGATGGAACTGGAGAGTGTGATGCTAAGTAAATCATTGAGAGAAAGACAGATACCATATGTTTTCACTCTTACGTGGATCCTGAGAAATTTAACAGAAGACCATGGGGGAGGGGAAGAAAAAAAAAGAGGTTAGAGGGAGGGAGCCAAAACATAAGAGACTCTTAAAAACTAAGAACGAGAGGTTCCGGAAGATGGCGGCGTAGGAGGACGCGGGGCTCACAACGCGTCCTGCCGATCACTTAGATTCCACCTACACCTGCCTAAAGAACCCAGAAAACCGCCAGAGGATTAGCAGAAGGGAGTCTCAGGAGTCAAGCGCAGACGAGAGGCCCACGGAACAGGGTAGGAAGGGCGGCGAGGCGGTGCGCGCTCCACGGACTGGCGGGAGGGAGCCGGGGCGGAGGGGCGGCTCGCCGGCCAAGCAGAGCCCCCGAGTCTGGCTGGCAAAAGCGGAGGGGCCGGGCGGACTGTGTTCCGACAGCAAGCGCGACTTAGCGTCTGGGAGGTCATAAGTTAACAGCTCTGCTCGGAAAGCGGGAAGGCCGGAGGACAAAGGGAGGGAGAGCTGCTGAGCCCCCGGACGGCAGAGCTCAGCTTGGCGGGGAACAAAGGCGCCAGCGCCATCTCCCCCGCCCATCCCCCAGTCAAAATCCCAAAGGGAACCAGTTCCTGCCGGGGAACTTGCTCGCTCCGCGCAAACACCCAACTCTGTGCTTCTGCGGAGCCAAACCTCCGGCAGCGGATCTGACTCCCTCCCGCTGCCACAGGGCTCCTCCTGAAGTGGATCACCTAAGGAGAAGCGAACTAAGCCTGCCCCTCCAGCCCCCGTGCACCTTGCCTACCCACCCCAGCTAATACGCCAGATCCCCAGCAACACAAGCCTGGCAGTGTGCAAGTAGCCCAGACGGGACACGCCACCCCACAGTGAATCCCGCCCCTAGGAGAGGGGAAGAGAAGGCACACACCAGTCTGACTGTGGCCCCAGCAGTGGGCTGGGGGCAGACATCGGGTTGGACTGCGGCCCCGCCCACTAACTCCAGTTATACACCACAGCACAGGGGAAGTGCACTGCAGGTCCTCACCACGCCAGGGACTCTCCAAAATGACCAAACGGAAGAATTCCCCTCAGAAGAATCTCCAGGAAATAACAACAGCGAATGAACTGATCAAAAAGGATTTAAATAATATAACAGAAAGTGAATTTAGAATAATAGTCATAAAATTAATCGCTGGGCTTGAAAACAGTATACAGGACAGCAGAGAATCTCTTGCCACAAAGATCGAGGGACTAAGGAACAGTCACGAGGAGTTGAAAAACGCTTTAAACGAAATGCAAAACAAAATGGAATCCACGATGGCTCGGCTTGAAGAGGCAGAGGAGAGAATAGGTGAACTAGAAGATAAAGTTATGGAGAAAGAGGAAGCTGAAAGAAAGAGAGATAAAAAAATCCAGGAGTATGAGGGGAAAATTAGAGAACTAAGTGATACACTAAAAAAAAATAATATACGCATAATTGGTATCCCAGAGGAGGAAGAGAGAGGGAAAGGTGCTGAAGGGGTACTTGAACAAATTATAGCTGAGAACTTCCCTGAACTGGGGAAGGAAAAAGGCATTGAAATCCAAGAGGCACAGAGAACTCCCTTCAGACGTAACTTGAATCAATCTTCTGCACGACATATCATAGTGAAACTGGCAAAATACAAGGATAAAGAGAAAATTCTGAAAGCAGCAAGGGATAAACGTGCCCTCACTTATAAAGGGAGACCTATAAGACTCGTGACTGATCTCTCCTTTGAAACTTGGCAGGCCAGAAAGGCTTGGCACGATATCTACAGTGTGCTAAACAGAAAAAATATGCAGCCGAGAATCCTTTATCCAGCAAGTCTGTCATTTAGAATAGAAGGAGAGATAAAGGTCTTCCCAAACAAACAAAAACTGAAGGAATTTGTCACCACGAAACCAGCCCTACAAGAGACGCTAAGGGGGATCCTGTGAGACAAAGTACCAGAGACATCACTACAAGCATAAAACATACAGACATCACAATGACTCTAAACCCATATCTTTCTATAATAACACTGAATGTAAATGGATTAAATGCGCCAACTAAAAGACATAGGGTATCAGAATGGATAAAAAAACAAGACCCATCTATTTGCTGTCTACAAGAGACTCATTTTAGATCTGAGGACACCTTTAGATTGAGAGTGAGGGGATGGAGAACTATTTATCATGCTCCTGGAAGCCAAAAGAAAGCTGGAGTAGCCATACTTATATCAGACAAACTAGACTTTAAATTAAAGGCTGTAACAAGAGATGAAGAAGGGCATTATATAATAATCACAGGGTCTATCCACCAGGAAGAGCTAACTATTATAAATGTCTATGCGCCAAATACCCGAGCCCCCAGATATATAAAACAATTACTCATAAACATAAGCAACCTTATTGATAAGAATGTGGTCATTGCAGAGGACTTTAACACCCCACTTACAGAAATGGATAGATCATCTAGACACACGGTCAATAAAGAAACAAGGGCCCTGAATGATACATTGGATCAGATGGACTTGACAGATATATTTAGAACTCTGCATCCCAAAGCAACAGAATATACTTTCTTCTCGAGTGCACATGGAACATTCTCCAAGATAGATCATATACTGGGTCACAAAACAGCCCTTCATAAGTTTACAAGAATTGAAATTATACCATGCATACTTTCAGACCACAATGCTATGAAGCTTGAAATCAACCACAGGAAAAAGTCTGGAAAACCTCCAAAAGCATGGAGGTTAAAGAACACCCTACTAACGAATGAGTGGGTCAACCAGGCAATTAGAGAAGAAATTAAAATATACATGGAAACAAACGAAAATGAAAATACAACAATCCAAACGCTTTGGGATGCAGCGAAGGCAGTCTTGAGAGGAAAATACATTGCAATCCAGGCCTATCTCAAGAAACAAGAAAAATCCCAAATACAAAATCTAACAGCACACCTAAAGGAAATAGAAGCAGAACAGCAAAGGCAGCCTAAACCCAGCAGAAGAAGAGAAATAATAAAGATCAGAGCAGAAATAAACAATATAGAATCTAAAAAAACTGTAGAGTAGATCAACGAAACCAAGAGTTGGTTTTTTGAAAAAATAAACAAAATTGACAAACCTCTAGCCAGGCTTCTCAAAAAGAAAAGGGAGATGACCCAAATAGATAAAATCATGAATGAAAATGGAATGATTACAACCAATCCCTCAGAGATACAAACAATTATCAGGGAATACTATGAAAAATTATATGCCAGCAAATTGGACAACCTGGAAGAAATGGACAAATTTCTAAACACCCACACTCTTCCAAAACTCAATCAGGAGGAAATAGAAAGCTTGAACAGACCCATAACCAGCGAAGAAATTGAATCGGTTATCAAAAATCTCCCAACAAATAAGAGTCCAGGACCAGATGGCTTCCCAGGGGAGTTCTACCAGACATTTAAAGCAGAGATAATACCTATCCTTCTCAAGCTATTCCAAGAAATAGAAAGGGAAGGAAAACTTCCAGACTCATTCTATGAAGCCAGTATTACTTTGATTCCTAAACCAGACAGAGACCCAGTAAAAAAAGAGAACTACAGGCCAATATCCCTGATGAATATGGATGCAAAAATTCTTAATAAGATACTAGCAAATCGAATTCAACAGCATATAAAAAGAATTATTCACCATGATCAAGTGGGATTCATTCCTGGGATGCAGGGCTGGTTCAACATTCGCAAATCGATCAACGTGATACATCACATTAACAAAAAAAAAGAGAAGAACCATATGATCCTGTCAATCGATGCAGAAAAGGCCTTTGACAAAATCCAGCACCCTTTCTTAATAAAAACCCTTGAGAAAGTCGGGATAGAAGGAACATACTTAAAGATCATAAAGGCCATTTATGAAAAGCCCACAGCTAACATCATCCTCAACGGGGAAAAACTGAGAGCTTTTTCCCTGAGATCAGGAACACGACAGGGATGCCCACTGTCACCGCTGTTGTTTAATATAGTGCTGGAAGTTCTAGCATCAGCAATCAGACAACAAAGGGAAATCAAAGGCATCAAAATTGGCAAAGACGAAGTCAAGCTTTCGCTTTTTGCAGATGACATGATATTATACATGGAAAATCCGATAGACTCCACCAAAAGTCTGCTAGAACTGATACATGAATTCAGCAAGGTGGCAGGATACAAAATCAATGTGCAGAAATCAGTTGCATTCTTATACACTAACAATGAAGTAACAGAAAGACAAATGAAGAAACTGATCCCATTCACAATTGCACCAAGAAGCATAAAATACCTAGGAATAAATCTAACCAAAGATGTAAAAGATCTGTATGCTGAAAACTATAGAAAGCTTATGCAGGTAATTGAAGAAGATATAAAGAAATGGAAAGACATTCCCTGCTCATGGATTGGAAGAATAAATATTGTCAAAATGTCAATACTACCCAAAGCTATCTACACATTCAATGCAATCCCAATCAAAATTGCACCAGCATTCTTCTTGAAACTAGAACAAGCAATCCTAAAATTCATATGGAACCACAAAAGGCCCCGAATAGCCAAAGTAATTTTGAAGAAGAAGACCAAAGCAGGAGGCATCACAATCCCAGACTTTAGCCTCTACTACAAAGCTGTCATCATCAAGTCAGCATGGTATTGGCATAAAAACAGACACATAGACCAATGGAATAGAATAGAAACCCCAGAACTAGACCCACAAACGTATGGCCAACTCATCTTTGACAAAGCAGGAAAGAACATCCAATGGAAAAAAGACAGTCTCTTTAACAAATGGTGCTGGGAGAACTGGACAGCAACATGCAGAAGGTTGAAACTAGACCACTTTCTCACACCATTCACAAAAATAAACTCAAAATGGATAAAGGACCTGAATGTGAGACAGGAAACCATCAAAACCTTAGAGGAGAAAGCAGGAAAAGACCTCTCTGACCTCAGCCGTAGCAATCTCTTACTCGGCACATCCCCAAAGGCAAGGGAATTAAAAGCAAAAGTGAATTACTGGGACCTTATGAAGATAAAAAGCTTCTGCACAGCAAAGGAAACAACCAACAAAACTAAAAGGCAACCAACGGAATGGGAAAAGATATTTGCAAATGACACATCGGACAAAGGGCTAGTATCCAAAATCTATAAAGAGCTCATCAAACTCCACACCCGAAAAACAAATAACCCAGTGAAGAAATGGGCAGAAAACATGAATAGACACTTCTCTAAAGAAGACATCCGGATGGCCAACAGGCACATGAAAAGATGTTCAACGTCGCTCCTCATCAGGGAAATACAAATCAAAACCACACTCAGATATCACCTCACGCCAGTCAGAGTGGCCAAAATGAAGAAATCAGGAGACTATAGATGCTGGAGAGGATGTGGAGAAATGGGAACCCTCTTGCACTGTTGGTGGGAATGCAAATTGGTGCAGCCGCTCTGGAAAGCAGTGTGGAGGTTCCTCAGAAAATTAAAAATAGACCTACCCTATGACCCAGCAATAGCACTGCTAGGAATTTATCCAAGGGATACAGGAGTACTGATGCATAGGGGCACCTGTACCCCAATGTTTATAGCGGCACTCTCAACAATAGCCAAATTATGGAAAGAGCCTAAATGTCCATCAACTGATGAATGGATAAAGAAATTGTGGTTTATATACACAATGGAATACTACGTGGCAATGAGAAAAAATGAAATATGGCCTTTTGTAGCAACGTGGATGGAACTGGAGAGTGTGATGCTGAGTGAAATAAGCCATACAGAGAAAGACAGATACCATATGGTTTCACTCTTATGTGGATCCTGAGAAACATAACAGAAACCCATGGGGGAGGGGAAGGAAAAAAAAAAAGAGGTTAGAGTGGGAGAGAGCCAAAGCATAAGAGACTGTTAAAAACTGAGAACAAATTGAGGGTTGATGGGGGGTGGGAGGGAGGGCAGGGTGGGTGATGGGTATTGAGGAGGGCACCTTTTGGGATGAGCACTGGGTGTTGTATGGAAACCAATTTGACAGTAAATTTCATATATTAAAAAATAAAAAATTTAAAAAAAAAAAAAAAAAACTAAGAACGAAACTGAGAGTTGATGGGGGGGGGGGGGGGGGGAGGGTGCGTAATGGGTATTGAGAAGGGCACCTTTTGGGATGAGCACTGGGTGTTGTATAGAAACCAATTTGACAGTAAATTTCATATTTAAAAAATAAAATAAAATAAACTGCACTTGTAAAAAAAGAAAAAAAAAGAAAAATGACAGAGAGAAACAAACCACAAGAGGCTAAAAGACAGAGAACAAACTAAGCATTGATGGAGTGGAGGCAAATGGGGGATGGGCTAGATGGGGGATGGGCATTAAAGAGGGTACTTGTGATGTGCACTGGCTGTTGTATGTAAGTGATGAATCACTGGATTCTACTCCTGAAACTGGGGCACCCACGTGGCTCGGTCAGTTAAGTGTCCAACATCAGCCCAGGGCATGATCTCACAGCTCGTGCTTACAGCCTCAAATCAGGCTCTCTGCTGTCGGCAAAGAGCCTTCCTCAGATCTTCCATCCCTCTCTCTCTATGCCTCTCTCTTGCTCATGCGTGCTCGCTCTCTCTCTCTCTTTCTCAAAGATAAACATTTAAGGGGCACCTGAATGGCTCAGTCAGTTAAACAACCAACTCTTAGTTTGAGCTCAAGTCATGATCTCATGGCTCATGAGTTCAAGCCCCACATTGGGTTCTGCAGCTGGCAGTGCAGAGCCTGCTTGGGATTCTCTCTCTCCCTCTCTCTCTGCCTCCTCTAGCTCATGCTGTCTCTCTCAAAACAAATAAATAAACCTTAAAGAAAAATGAACATTAAAAAATTCTACTCCTGAAACAAAAAATAAATGTAAAAATTAAATAAATTGGAATTATTAAGTCAATAGATTTAAATTATCCCAAAGCGTTTGTTGTAGGAGAAATAAGACTATCTGACACAGAATACCAACAGGTGGTACTCTAGCTAAGAAACCTGAAGAAACAGAACTCTGGACTAGAATTTTCAACTAAATACCATCAGAAATAGAGGCCCAATAGCACCCTTAGTTCACTTCTCCACCTCCATCATTAGGTCTAATGAGCTGAGGACTCTGGAAATGATTGTCCTTTTCATTTGCAGGAACTTAGCAAAGGTGCCCACCAGCCCCAGGATTGCCTTCCACCTGTGGCAGCACACCTGGGCCAGAGCTGACTACCCTCATGCATGGAGGCAAGTATCAGACAGCCCAATAGGAGAGTTTTTAGCCCTTGTTACGGATCGTGTTTACAATGGCACAATATGTGCTTTGAAAAGTAGAGCCTTGGACACTGTATACGACACAGTCATAACAAGACTGTGAAAGAGGAGGAGACAGACAGGCTACAGGCCTCAGGACCTAAAGAACAACAACACTCTGGTGAGTTCCCTGAGTTTCCATCTTCCCTCTCCTTGAACAAGACTGGGTGCACGAGAAGCCGGCATCCCAGAAACACCAGTGGGCATAGTCCAAAGAAAGGCATCAAGAAAGATGTCCTGGAGTGCCTGGGTGGTACTGTTGGTTGAGAGTCCGACTTCAGCTCAGGTCATGATCTCACACTCCGTGAGTTCGAGCCCTGCGTCAGGCTCTGTGCTGACAGCTCAGAGCCTGGAGCCTGCTTCAGATTCTGTGTCTCCCCCTCTCTCTGCCCTTTCCCTGCTCATCCTCTGTCTCTCTCTGTCTCAAAAATAAATAAAAATATTTTTAAAAATTTAAAGAAAGATGTCCTCCCCTAGCCAAAGGACAGGAGTGGAGCAGCTTAGAAAAGCAAAAAACTTTTAGACACTAACCACTGTATTCCAGAAAGTCTGTGGCCCCTTTCCCATCCACCCTGCCATGTTCAAGCTGATGTGATTTCATGGCAGCCTGGTAGAGAAGCACAAATGTCATCTGTACCCGCGAGTAATGTGGTCACACCTCCCCCCTGCCAGCAGGGAAGGCTCTGTGGGGAGGAGAGGAGGCACCCACGCCCCTCCAAGCCCGTGTGGTATTAGAACCCTGGTGGGTTTACATGCCTGGGTCCCACAGGACTGGACCAAACAGAAGCAGTCCCCAACTGGCTATCCCCCCAAGGAAGCAAACTGGAACACCTAGTTAGTTATTCCCTGAAAGAAACCAATTTTCAGATCTTAATAGCTGCATCCTCTGGTGGGGTGGGGGATAGGATTCTAAATGAACACCCACCTAGGGGCCAACTGCAAGCTGACACGCACCATCTTCACTGTGCACCACCCCCAGGTCACCTGTGGATCTCTTGAAAGGAGCTTGTGCACACATCTGGAACCCCAGATTTTGTGGCTCCTGCCCAGAGGACACATTCCCTCATAGCCTGGCTCTGGTGGCCAGTGGGGCTTGCGTTACTGGGCTTGCGTCAACAGGATGTAGTAGCAGAGACGATTCTTAAACAGCAACGCAGAGGGAGCAGACGGAAATGCCATCTTCCCAACCTCCCCTGAAAGACATGTATTTTTTTTATGTTTTATTATTTATTTTTTGAGACAGAGAGACAGACAGAGCATGAGCAGGGGAGGGGCAGAAAGAGAGGGGGGGGGGGAGACAATCCAAAGTAGGCTCCAGGCTCTGAGCTGTCAGCACAGAGCCCAATATGGGACTCAAACTCACAAACCGCTAGATCATGACCCAAGCCAACGTCGGACACTCAACCAACTGAGCCACCCAGGCGCCCCAAAAGAGATGTATTTAACACACTTTAAAAACTCCTGCCTGATGCTTCGCCTTCCAATCGGCCTGCATCTAGGTGCTGCCTGACATCTCACTTTGGTCTTCACAAATCAAATACTGGGAGCCACTTAGAACAAAATGGAGCAGAAATGTCCTGCAGCTGTTGCCCACCTACGCCACTGCCTGAGAGGGAGGCTGAGAGAGAGATGGAGACAGAGGCAAAGGTGGAGGCAGCGAAATAGCCTTCTTTAAGCCACTACGTTGTCAGGGTCTTTTGTTTTTGCAGCTTATCCCTGAACGAGGTTTCCACTAACTTCTCTGGATTTTCCTCCCATACATGTTTAGATTCTGACCCTATCACTAAATGTTGAAGTGCCCCACACCTTGGTCTCAGGCGATCTTCTTTCTCTAAAATCTCTCCCCATGAGATCTCCGTTCTTATGGCTATAAGTGACTTTGATATGCAGTAACTCCAAAATTCCTATTTAAAATCAAGACCATTTTAACAGGCCCCCAGACTCTGTGTCTTAGCAGAGGTTTCCCAGAAAACAGAACTTAAAACAAAGGTATGTACACAAATCTAGAAAAAACGGACAAGTTCTTAGAAACATGTAAGCTACAAGAACTGAAACAGGAAGAAATAGAAAATTTGAACAGACCCATGTAAAAGAAAAGAACAGACCCAGTAAAGAAATTGAATCGGTAATCAAAATTCTCCCAACAAACAGAAGCCCAGGGCCAAACAGCTTCCCAAGGGAATTCTACAAAACATTTAAAGAAGAGTTAACACCTATTCTTTTGAAGATCTTCCAAAAAAAAATAGAAATGGAAGGAAAACTTCCAAACTCATTCTATGAGGCCAGCATTACCTTGATTCCAAAACCAGACAAAGACCCCACTCAAAAGGAAAACTACAGACCAATTTCCCTGAGGAACAGGGACTCAAAACTTTGCAACAAGATATTAGCAAACCAGATCCAACAATACATTTAAAAAAGTATTCACCATGATTAAGTGGGATTGATTCCTGGGCTGCAGGGCTGGTTCAATATCTGTAAATCAATCAATGTGATACATCATATTAATAAAAGAAAGGATAAGAACCACATGATCCTGCGGTGCTTGGGTGGCTCAGTCAGTTGAGTGCCTGACTCTTGATTTCAGCTCAGGCCATGATCTCACAGTTTCATGAGTCCGAGCCCTGCATCGGGCCCTGAACATTGACTGTGGAAAGCCTGCTTCGGATTCATTCATTCTCTCTCTGTCCTGTCTCTCTCCCTCCCCTGCTCATTCTCTCTCTCTCTCTCTGTCTCTCTCTCTCTCTCAAAAATAAATAAGTAAACTTAAAATTTGTTTAAAAATAACCACATGATCCTGTCAATAGATGAAGAAAAAGCACTTGCCAAATTATAGCATTGTTTCTTGATAAAAACCCTAAAGAAAGTAGGGATAGGAAGAACATACTTCAACATCACAATGGCCTTATACAAAAGACCCACAGCTAATATCATTTTCTCAAACTGAGAGTTTTCCCCCTAGGATCAAGAACACAACAGGGATGTCTACTCTCACCACTGTTGTTCAACATAGTACTGGAAGCCCTAGCCTAAGCAATCAGACAAAAATAAATAAAAGGCATTCAAATTGGCAAAGAAGTCAAACATTCACTCTTCACATACAACATGATACTCAATACGGAAAACCCAAAAGACTCCACAAAAAAACTGCTAGAGTTGACACATGACTTCAGCAAAATCGCAGGATATAAAATCAACATACAGAAATCAGTTGTATTTCTATACACCAACAATGAAGCGGCAGAAAGGGAAATCAAGGAATCGATCTCATTTACAATTGCACCAAAAACTATAAGATACCTAGGAATAAACCTAACCAAAGAGGTAAAAGATCTGTATGCTGAAAATCATAGAAAGCTTATGAAGGAAATTGAAGAAAACACAAAGAAATGGAAAAACATTCCATGCTCATGGATTACAAGAACAAATATTGTTAAAATGTCTATACTATCCGAAGCAATCTACACATTCAATGCAATCCCTTTCAAAATAACACCAGCATTAGGGATGCCTGGGTGGCTCAGTCAGTTAAGGGTCTGACTTCAGCTCAGGTCATGATCTCGCAGTCCAAGAGTTTAGGGCCTGCGTCAGGCTCTGTGCTGACAACTCAGACCCTGGAATCTGCTTCAGATTCTATGTCTCCCTCTCTCTCTTCCCCTCCCCCACTCATGCTTTGTCTCAGACTCTGAAAAATGAATAAACCTTAAAATTTTTTAAAAATAAATAACAACAGAATTTTTCACACAGCGAGAACAAATAAGTCTAAAATTTGTATGGAACCACAAAAGACCCCAAATAGCCAAAGCAATGTTAAAAAAAGAAAATCAAAGTTCGGTGCATCACAATTCCAGACTTCATGCCATACTATGAAGCTGAAGTCCTCAAGACAGCATGGTGTTGGCACAAAAACAGACACATAGACCAATGGAACAGAATAGAGAACCCAGAAATGGACTTTCAAACGTGTGGCCAACTAATCTTAGGCAAACCAGAAAAGAGTATTCAATGGAAAAAAGTCTCTTTAGCAAATGGTGCTGGGAAAACTGGATGGTGACAGGCAGAAGAATGAAACTGGACCACTTTCTTACACCATACACAAAAATAAACTCAAAATGGATGAAAGACCTAAATGTGAGACAGTAAACCATCAAATCCTTGAGGGGAAAACAGGCAATGTCCTCTTTCACGTTGGCCATAGCAACTTCTTACTTGACATGTCTCCGGAGGCAAGAGAAATAACAGCAAACATGAACTATTGGGACTTCATCAAGACAAAAAGCTTCTGAACAGCAAAGTAAATGATCAGCAAAACTAAAAGGCAACTGACAGAATAGGAGAAAATATTTGCAAATGACATATCAGATAAAGGGTTAGTATTCAAAATCTACAAAGAACTTGCCAAACTCAACACCTGAAAAACTAATAATCCAGTAAAGAAATGGGTAGAGGACACGGATAGACTTTTTTCCAAAGAAGACATCCAAATGGCCAACAGACACATGAAAAGATGCTCAACATCACTCATCATCAGGGAAATACAAATCAAAGCCACAATGAGATACCACCTTACACCTGTCAGAATGGCTAACATTAAAACTCAGGCAACAACAGATGTTGGCGAGGATGCAGAAAAAGAGGATTTCTTTTGCTTTGTTGGTGGCAATGCAAGCTGGTGCAGCCACTCTGGAAAACAGTCTGTAGGTTCCTCAGAAAACTAAAAATAGAACTACCCTACAACCCAGAAATTGCACTACTAGGCATTTATCCAAGGGATACAGGTGTGCTGTTTCAAAGGGACACATGCACCCCCATGTTTATGGCAGCACTCTCAACAATAGCCAAAGTATGAAAAGAATCCAAATGTCCCTTGATGGATGAATGGACAAAGAAAATGTGGTGTATATATACAATGGAGTATTACTTGGCAATCAAAAAGAATGAAATCTTGCCATTGGCAACTACGTGGATGGAACTGGAGGGTATTACACTACGTGAAATTAGTCAGAGAAAGACAAAAATCATATGAATTCATTCATATGAGGACTTCAAGAGACAAAACAGATGAACATAAGGGAAAGGAAAAAATAATATAAAAACAGGGAGGGGGACAAAACAGAAGAGACTCATAAATATGGAGAACAAACTGAGGGTTACTGGAGGGATTGTGGGAGGGGGGAGGGGCTAAATGGGCAAGGGGCACTAAGGAATCTACTCCTGAAATCATTGTTGCACTAGATGCTAACTAACTTGGATGTAAATTTTAAAAAATTAAAAATAAAATTAAAAAAAATAGAACTAGCCTATGACCCAGCAGTTGCACTAGTATTTATCCAAAGGATACAAAAATGTTTATTCCAAGGGGCGCATGCACCCCAATGTTTACAGCACTGTCAACAATCCCAAATTACGGAAAGAGCCCAAATGTCCATCGACTGATGAATGGATAAAGAAGATGTGGTGAGACAGAGACAGAGTGCAAGCAGGGGAGGGGCAGAGAGAGAGACACACACACACACACACAGAATCCAAAGCAGACTCCAGGCTCCGAGCTGTCAGCACAGAGCCTGATGCGGGGCTCAAACCCACAAGCTGTGAGATCATGACCTGAGCCAAAGTCAGACACTTAACCAACTGAGCCACCCAGGCACTCCTATATACAATGGAAAGTTACTCAACCATCAAAGAGAATGAAATCTTGACATTTGCAACATTGTGGGTGGAACTAGAGAGTATTACACAAAGTGAAATAAGTCACTTGGAGAAAGACAAATTTATGATTTCGCTCATACGTGGAATTTAAGATGAACATAGGGGAAGGAAGGAAAAATAAGATAAAAAGAGAGAGGGGCGCAAACCATAAGAGACTCTTAAATACAGAGAACAAAGTGAGGGTTGCTGGTGGAAGGTGGGTGGGGGGATGGGCTAGGTGGGTGATGGCCATTAAGGAGGGGACTTGTTGGGATGAGCACTGGGTGTTGTATGTAAGTGATGAATCACTAAATTCTACTCATGAAAACATTACTACACTATATGTTAACTAACTTAATTCTAAATAAAATAATCATAGGAGCACCTGTGTGTCTCAGTTGGTTAAGCGTCCGACTTCAGCTCAGGTCAGGATCTCGCGCTTGGTGAGTTCGAGCCCTGCCTCAGGCTCTGTGCTGACGGCTCAGAGCCTGCTTCCGATTCTGTGTCTCCTTCCCTCTCTGCCCCTCCCTGCCCTCATTCTGTCTCGCTTGCTCTCTCAAAAATAAATAAACATTAAAAAATTTAAATAAAATAATAAAATAATAAAAATAAAGGTTTATGCATAAGTACTTAGTGCAGAATGTGATACAGATACAGCATCAGTAGTAAAAGAAGGGCAACAGAAAAGGGAAGAAAAGTGGGCTTGTCATAAAGTTTGCCACCAGTGTGTGTAACTGGGTGCTCAGCCACGTGTCCCCCTAAAGTACACACTAGAAGACATCCCAAGGAGAAATATTTACCATCAGCTTCCCTTCCCCATTGGCCAAATTTTCCCTCCCTGGGCACTACCTGCCCCACGATCACTAAGCTGTCTCCTCATCCTCTACCAGTGACTTAGTCGGAGCATCAGAGAAGCTATTGCGCAAGCAGAAGCCCAAGCTGAGGGATTGGCAGGTGGCACCGAATACAAACAGAGCTCACAGAACTAACTACTTCAGCCGTGGTTGAAATAAGAAGAACGAGAGGCCCCAGTGGTCTGAGGTGGTGCTCAAGAGATTCCTGGAACATTAAGATCCCTTTGTGTCCAAGCAAACACAGAGTCCCCTGCAGGGTGGCTGATAGCACAATCTCTATAAAATCTCAATACAAGAGATTTAGTGCGGTGCCAGTCTGGCTCCCTCGGTGTAGCATGTGACTCTTGGTCTTGGGGTTGTGGGTTCGAGCCCCATGTTGGGTGTAGAGATTACTTAAAATCTAAACAAAAAAGAGAGAGAGAGAGAGAGAGAGAGAGAGAGACATTTAATAAAACTGCTACAATCCCAATGCTGTGAGCTGTTTAGAAGCTTTTGGCCAAAAATAGGTCTCCTTTCTCCTCAGCTGCTGATTTAGCTAGCCTGCGTTGTTTGCCTGGAAGGGTGGTCCAGACATTTATCCTTGAGGCATCTGCACCACTACTTGCCTCAGTCTCGTATGGTCAGGGTTGCTGTGATTGCACATCGCCCCCCACGCACCAGACATACTCCTTCCTTCCCTTATGTTCAGCATCCACATGATCTACATCATCATCTGGGTGATAACCAAGGTCAGTCATCCTCCACCAATACAATAATCCCTTTCTTTGCTTGCTGGCCCACTGGCATGAGGGGCCCAGAATGGCCATGAGGTAGTCATAGCTTCGAGTGCACTGAAACCACTCCTGTGTTCCCTGATGGAAACATTATCTTCCTTAGAATCAAATCTGGCTGACCTACAGGCACAGGGATGAAAAAGACAAATTCCAAAAGCATATCGTTTGGAGGAATGTTAAAATAGATAGATAGATAGATAGATAGATAGATAGATAGATAGATATAGATAGATACAGATATATATAGATATAGATATAGTACTTCCACCCTTGGTTGATTGCAAAACTGCCCACAGTTTTGCACTCCTCCCTGAATCTATGCCTTTTTGCAGTGTGGCTCTGAAGCTCCTCCACCAAGAGGGAGAGCCTTTCCCCATTCTTTGAAACTATGTTGGTCTCATGGCTTGCACTGGCCAACAGAATGCAGTAGAAGTGACATGGTGCCACTTTAAACCTAGACTTCAGAGGCTTTTCATGGTTCTACTCTCTCCCCCACCCCTCTCTCTGCCTACACCATAGAACAACTCAAGCTATCCTTCTGGGGGATGAGAGATCACATCAAGCACATAGGAGTCATACCAGCTATGGACATTCTAGAAGAGTAAGCCCTAAATGAACCCAGTAGCTAACTGCAGGGATTAGAATGAGCCTAACCAAAGCCAGAAGAACGACCCATCTGAGCCTAGCCCAAATTGCTGACCCACATAACTGTGACATAAATAAGAAAAAGCTAACAGTTACACACCCTTTGGCATCTAGACACATAGGTTGGCACTGGGGACACACTACCACACGTGGTCATTTTTCCATGCACATACAGCGTCCTTGAGTTTAGAATCCCAAAACTTCTGGGTGGTATCCCCAAACTGACATATGAACTGAGGCTTTAGGAGGCATTTCACTGCTGTATCAGGCTGAACACTTTGTGGGGTTAGGGTACATGACAAAATGACCATGTGCCCATAGTCTCACCTCCTTTGCCAAAAAAATGGACCTTCTTATCTCAGGCAACATTGATAAATCAAGCATTTGGAAACCCAGAGGTGGTGTTGTTGACAGAGTAGTACAGTCAGGGAAGACAAATCCTATATTCAGAGAATAAGTCAACTCACGCTAGAAAAGATTATTTGTTATTGGTGTAATGTTTGATATTTGATGTTTGGGGGCCTCTTGGAAGGGGGAGGAGATGCGTGTTAGAACCCTTCCTGGGAGACTGTGAACAACTTCCAGATCTTTTAATTCCTTGAATCTCCCTGGAGGATTATCTGCCAGGTACATTATCCCTAGGGTTGCAATTGGGAAACCCACAAAGGGGATAAAGTAATTGTTACTCGAATTGAGAAAGCTTGGCAAGATTGGGTTCCCAGGCATGCAAAGAAGCTATAAACTCCAGTGCTGGGGAGTCCTGAGGTCATTCCAGCCCTCACTACACCAAATACACCTTCCCCAAGAAGCATCCCATCCCTCATCCTTGTACATCCCGGAGGAGGGACAACATCCTTTTTTTTTTTTTCCTTCATTTTTCCCATTACCTTTTGACTTATAAGCTAAAGTCTCTTCTCAGAAGATTCCTGATGTGAGCATCTGGTAAGTGTTGTGGAAAGTGAGCAGATCTGAGAAAAATGGAGGAAGCATGTCTTTATTAGGTAAGTAAAACAAGTTCAGGTTCTACTCAAGGTCACCAAGCATTGTCTAACATACAGTAGTGACTAATACTATTTGTGGAATGAATGAATGAATGAATGAATGAATGAATGGAAGCCCTCCCTGTGAAGGTGTAAAATCTGAGATTTAGTAGTGGCTTAGTGAAAAGTTGACTAGATTTCAAATCAATTAACTCAGATACTGGCTCTGCTAACACTCAGTGTCTACATAATGAGGATATGTGACCATATTATAGAGGTGTTATGAGGATTAGCAAACTATGAAACATGTAGTGTGGCATAGAGTATTTGATAGTGGTAAGCCTTGTCTTCACAGTTTTTCTATTTTTATGAAAATTGTATTATTTTTACAAAATTATAGAATTTACTCAGCTGATTTCATGTACTTTTCATCATTTTATGATGTTTCCAAGAGTGAAAACATTTGGTCCTATCAAAGCGGGGAGGGATGGGGTCCTCAACATTATCACCACTGCCCCACCTTCATGCATGGATGAAATCAATAAAATCTATGGTTATGCATCCAGAGTATATTTTCACATGCCCATAACTCCTTCTTTATGTCTCCCATATATTGTTGAAAAGCTCTTTCTGCTCCCTCCAGAATATCTATTTTCTAGAATATTCTTTCGTATATTTTCTATAAATGAATGTTTCAATATTCAGATCAGTTCTTTATCAGAATCATACAAAGAGCTTAGGATAACCGTTAACAATAGGCTTGGGTCAAAATGAAAGAATCCTAAAAAAATATGTACCTGCAAAGGGTTGGATAAATGAGGACCAAAATGCCAAAGGGTATGAACTTGGCCCAAGGTAGGAACAAAAAAGCAGGAATCTGTGTCTTCAGAACTGAGTTTAGGAAGAATTGCTAGGTATGGAAGGTGCAAAGGTGAAATGGAAAATAAATAGGGGACATCCTTTTAGATGGTAAAAGCAATTAAGAAATAAGTCAAAGTTGAAGTAAAGCAAGTACTATGTGACTCTCCCCCTTTTTCTGAAAATCTACTTTATTCTTCCCTCTCTGCAAACAGGTTTCCTTTGTTATTCAGTCCACATAGCATAAAGTAGCAATAGCCCCGTTCTAAATTTTTATATCTCCTATGTCCAAGAACTAAGTCACTTCACCTGGCCATTCCCCCACCACCTCCAAAGCTACTGAAAGTGACAGGGCAGAAACTCCGATGGAAGAAGAGAAGAAATTACAGGGGCCATTTTCTCTTTGGGTTTCTCTTTAGGTAGAAATGAAAAACCTATACACTAGTAATAACTGTCAAGGCAGAGAGAGAGGCATTCGAAAACTTCTGTGCAAAGTGGAGAAAGTCATGGCACTTTGGATCCAGAGAACCCAGGACTCATTCGCATTAGTGTGTAGAATGCCTTTCTCTTCCACTCACTTTCACGCTTCTGTTATCTGGTCACTGGAAAAGTAGTCCAACAGATTTCCTCCATTTTCTTGTTTCTTCCACCAGACTCTCCACCGCTTCAGCTAACATACAGAACAACAGGGCTAGGTGTAGAAGCAAGAATAGAATCCCAGTTCGTATTGTCTTGCATCCTCTGGCATGCAGTTCATCGCGCCTAAAAAATCAGTTTGTATTCACAGGCAAATATAAATCGTTGTTCATAAAACTGGGTTTCCCTATGCAAAGATGAATAAGATTCATTCTTACCCCATGTTGTCATTAGTCCATGTGCTCTCCAAAATAACTTGTAAGCAAGGAAGAGCCATGAAAGCAAAACAAGAAAAAAATTATAAATATTTGTATCTATCTATGTATGTATTCTTAAATGCTATATGGCCTCAGGGCAATGCAGTAGAGAATGTCTTAAGAGAAGCTTTAAGTATGGTGGTCAGAGTATTTCAAAGTGAGAAAAACCAGAGAATCATAAAGTTTCAATTGTGTCAGGAACTTCTTAGGGTGGGAAATTAGTCACAGCAAGAGATAAGACTAGACAAGTAAGAAAGGGGTAATGAAGAAACTTGTGTGCCATGATAACTGGGAATTTGGGTTAAAGGCAATTGAAACCATTGGAAATTTTTAAGGGAAGGAGGAAATTCTTGTTTTAGAGTGATAATTCTTTAATAAGTATGAAGGAGGACTGAAAGGGGGAAAACTGTAGGAAGGAAGACCAATTTGAGGGTTATTGCAAGTATCCACACAAGACATGATGAGGGTCTGACATAGTCATTACCATCAGGAACAAAGAAAAGCAGTATGGGTGTGAGAAAAGTCATAATCAACAGGGCTTGGTCATGAACTGGATGAGTCAAGGATAACTCTAAAGTTTCTGGCTTTGACTTAAAGCTCCTCAAGGGTAGAGTCCATGTCTCTCTTATTCATTGTTCTCAATGCCTAAAACAGTTGCTTTCATGGTGATAAATTTTATTGTTTTTTTTCATGGTAGATTTTAAGAATCTATTTGTTTAATAATAATATTCTGACTCCCAAAAAATAACATCAGTGGGGTTTAATTATTGACTGGATGTGCAGGTAAAGAGGTAAAGGAGAGGGAGTAGTCTGGGCTGACTCCCAAGTTTTCTTTTCTTGAACAACTGGATACACTGTGGTGCTGTTCATTGATAAAGGGCACATGGAGGGATGAACGGTCTTTGAGCAGGGAGGAGAATGTGATGGATACAGTTTGGGAAGTAGTAGCATAAGATGTCTGTGACATCCAAGTAGAAACATCCAGACAGCACCAGGAATGAGTCTAGAGAAATAATTTAGGAGAGATTGAAATACAGATAGTATGGAAGCCATGGGAGTGAATAGAATCATTCAGGAACATGTGTAGGATGAAAAGAAAAAAAAGCATAAGGAGCACCTGGGTGGCTCAGTTGGTTAAGCTGGGGTCATGACCTCATGGTTTGTGAGTTCAAGCCCCACATCGAGTTGTCTGCTGCCAGCATGGAGCCTGCTTCAGATCCTCTGTCCCCTTCTCTCTCTGCCCCTCGCCCCCACTAGTGCTCTTCCTCTCAAATAAATAAATAAACATTAAAAGAAAGAAAGCATAAGACAAAACAACAATAAAAACAAACCAAAGAAACAGAGAAATGTCAACATTTAACCGGCTGTCAAAGGAAGTGCATTTTGCAAAGGCAATTGAAAAGGAATGGCCAGACAGATGTGAGGAAATCTGAAAATAAACCCAAGGAAAAGAGTTTCTCAAGGGAAGAATTCTAGGAATTCTAAAAACATAAGGACTGAGAAGTGAACATTGGGTTTTTCAAGACTCCAAATAGCAATTCATTGGAGTGGCTGGGGCAACGGCAAATTGGCATGGGGGTGTGAGGAAATGAAGTCTGTGAGGGGTTGGGCAGTGGAGAGAGAATCAGGAGGATGGCCAGAGGTAGACATGTATCTGGAAAGGGAAGCCAAAGGAAGGAGAGACGTCAGCTGAAAGTCAAGATCCAACAGAGCAGGAAAACATTTAAGTTACAGAAAGGAGCAGCTGGTGGTGACTGGCTGGCTCAGTCCAAAGAGCATGCAACTCTTGATCTTGGAGTTGTGGGTCAGAGCCCCACGTTAGCGGTAGAGTTCACCTATTTTAAAAAAAAGGAGCAGCTGAGGCTCTGGAGAAGTGGGGCACAATGAAAGGAAAGAAGGAAGGATGAGTGGAGGCACAGGTAAGTTTCTTGCACTGATAGCAGAAAGTTGGACACATCCATTAAACCCTGGTTCTATTTTCTCTGTGAAAATAGGGGAAGTGATGTGAAGGCACATGCTGGACATTCAAGAAGGGAAAATTTAAAACAGCCACTGTGGAGACTAAGGAGGAAACCTGACCTACCCAGTTCTGGCCTGATCACCAACAGTTTGCATTTATTGAGTAACCGTTACTTGCTGCGAGTTTTGCACACATTAACTCATTTCAGTTTCCCAAAACTGTTAAGGCAGGTGCTATTATTTTCGTTCCTTTTTTTGATATATATTATTGTCAAGTTAGCTAACATACAGTGTATACAGTGTGCTCTTGGCTTCAGGAGTTAATACCCATGATTCATCATTTACATAACAGCACCCAGTGCTCATCCCAACAAGTGCCCTCCTCAATGCCCATCACCCATTTTCCCCTCTACCCCACCCCCAGTCAAACCTCACTTTGTTCTCTGTATTTAAGAGTCTCTTATAGTTTGCCTCCCTCTCTGTTTGAAACTATTTTTCCCCTTCGCTTCCCCCATGGTCTTCTGTTAAGTTTCTCAAGTTCCACATATGAGTGAAAACATAGGATATCTGTCTTTGACTGACTTATTTCACTTAGCATAATACCCTCCAGTTCCATCCATGTTGTTGCAAATGGCAGGATTTCATTCCTTCTCATTGCTAAGTAGTATTCCATTCTGTATATAAACCACATCTCCTTTATCCATTCATCAGTTGATGGACATTTGGGCTCTTTCCATAATTTGGCTATTGTTGATAGCACTGCTATAAACATTGGGGTACATGTGCCCTTTCGCATCAGTACTCCTGTATCCTTTGGATAAATTCCTAGTAGTGCTCTTGCTAGGTGGTAGGGTAACTTATTTTTAATTTTTTGAGGAACTTCCACACTGTTTTCCAGAGCAGCTGCACCAGTTTGCATTCCCACCAACACTGCGAGAGGGTTCCCATTTCTGCACATCCAGGACAACATTTGTTGTTTCCCGAGTTGTTACTTTTAGCCACTCTGGCCGGTGTGAGGTGGTATCCAAATGTGATTTTGGCTTGTATTTCCCAGATGATGAGCAATGTTGAACATCTTTTCATGTGTCTGTTGATCATCTGGATGTCTTCTTTGGAGGAGTGTCTATTCATGTCTTCTGCCCATTTCTTCACTGGATTACTTGTTTTTCAGGTGTTGAGTTTAGTGAGTTTTTATAGATTTTGGATACTAACCCTTTATCTGATATATCATTTACAAATATCTTCTATTCCATCGGTTGCCTTTCATTTTTGTTGATTGTTTCCTTTGCAGTGCAGAAGTTTTTATCTTGATAAGGTCCCAATAATTCATTTCTGCTTTTGTTTCCTTGCCTTCATAGATGTGTCAGCTGAGGTCAGAGAGGTTTTTGCCTGTTTTCTCCTCTAGGGTTTTGGTGGTTTCCTGTCTCACATTTAGGTCTTTCATCCATTTTGAGTTTGTGTGTATCGTGTAAGAAAGCAGTCCAGGTTCATTCTTCTGTATGCTGCTGTCCAGTTCTCCTGGCACTGTTTGCTAAAGAGACTTTTTTCCATTAGTTACTCTTTCCTGCTTTGCCAAAGATTAGTTGGCCATATATTTGTGGGTCCAATTCTGTGTTTTCTATTTTATTCCATTGTTCTATTGCTTGTTGTTGTGCCAATACCATACTATCTTGATGATAACAGCTATGTAGTAGAGGCTAAAGTCTGGGATTGTGATGCCTTCCACTTCGGTTTTCTTTTTCAACATTACTTTGGCTATTCAGGGTCTTTTGTGGTTCCACACAAATTTGGGAATTGTTTGTTCTAGCTCTGAGAAGAATGTCGGTGCAATCTTGATTGGTATTTCATTGAATGTGCAGATTGCTTAGGGTAATATAGACATTTTACCAATATTTGTTCTTCCGATCCATGAGCCTGGAATGTTTTTCCATTTCTTCCTGTCTTCTTCAATTTCCTTTGTAAGTTTTGTATGGTTTTAAGCATACAGACCTTTTACGTTTTTGTTAGGTTTATTACTAGGTAGTTTATGGTTCTTGGTGCATTTGTGAATGGGATCGATTTCTTGATTTCTCTTTCTGTTCCTTCATCATTGGTGTATAGAAATGCAACCGATTTCTGTACATTGATTTTGTATCCTGCAACTTCGCTGAGTTTATGTATCAGTTCTAGCAGTTTTTTGGTGGAGTCTTTCAGGTTTTCCATGTAGAGTATCATGTCATCTGTGAAAAGTGAGTTTGACTTCTTCTTTGCCAGTTTAGATGCCTTTTATTACACTTTGTTGTCTGATTGCTGAGGCTAGGACTTCCAACACTATGTTAAACAGCAGCGGTGAGAGTGGACATCCCTGTTGTGTTCCTAATCTCAGGGGGAAAGCTCTCAGTTTTTCCCCATTGAGGATGATATATCCTGCGGGCTTTTCATATATGGCTTTTATGATGTTAAGATATGTTCTTTCTATCCCAACTTTCTTGAGGGTTTTTATTTAGAAAGGATGCTGAATTTTGTCAAATGCTTTTTCTGCATCTATTGACAAGATCATATGGTTCTTATCCTTTCTTATATTAGTGTGATGTGATTATATTAATGTGATTGATTTGCGAATATTGAACCAGCCCTGCAGCCCAGGAATGAATCCCACTTGATCATGGTCAATAATTCTTTTAATGCACTGTTGAATTCGATTTGCTAGTATCTTGATAATTTTTGCATCCATGTTCATCAGGGATATTGACCTGTAATTCTCCTTTTTTGTAGGTTCTCTATCTGGTTTGGGAATAAAGGTAATGCCGGCTTCATAGAATAAGTCCGGAGGCTGTCCTTCTGATTCTATTTTTTGGAACAGCTTGAGAAGAATAGGTATTAACTCTGCTTTAAATGTCTAGTAGAATTCCCCTGGGAAGCCATCTGGTCCGGGACTCTTATTTGTTGGGAGATTTTTTTTTTTTTTAATTTTTTTTTTTTTTCAACGTTTATTTATTTTTGGGACAGAGAGAGACAGAGCATGAACGGGGGAGGGGCAGAGAGAGAGGGAGACACAGGATCGGAAACAGGCTCCAGGCTCCGAGCCATCAGCCCAGAGCCTGACGCGGGGCTCGAACTCACGGACCGTGAGATCGTGACCTGGCTGAAGTCGGACGCTTAACCGACTGCGCCACCCAGGCGCCCCTGTTGGGAGATTTTTGATAACTGATTCAATTTCTTCACTGATTATGCATTTGTTGAAAGTTTCTATTTCTTCCCATTTGAGTTTTGATAGTGTGTGGGTGTCTAGGAATTTGTCCATTTCTTCAAGGTTGTCCAGTTTATTGGCACAGAATTTTTCATAGTGGTGTTTTCTGTGGTGTTGGCTGTGATCTCTTTCATTCGTGAATTTATCTATTTGGGTTCTCTCTCTTTTGTTTTCGAGAAGTCTTGCTAGGGGTCTATCAATTTTGTTTATTTTTTTCAAAAAAATAGTTCTTAGAATCATTGATCTGCAGGGTGCCTGGATGGCTCAGTCAGTTAAGCGTCCGACTTTGGCTCAAGTCATGATCTCACGGTTCGTGAGTTTGAGCCCCACATCAGGCTCTGTGCTGACAGCTCCGAGGCTGGAGCCTGCTTTGAATTCTGTGTCTCTCTCTTTGCCCCTTCCCTGCTTGCATTCTGTCTCTCTCTCTCAAAAATACACATTAAAAAAATTTTTTTAAAGAATCTGATCTGTTCTACTGGGGGGGGGGGGAGGTGGATTCTATATTGTTTATTTCTGCTCTAATCTTTATTATTTCTCTTCTCCTGCTGGCTTTGGAGCTTCTTTGCTGCTCTGCTTGTAGTTCCTTTAGGTGTGAGGTTAGGTTTTGTATTTGGGATTTATCTTGCTTCTCAAGATAGGCCTGGATGGCAACATATTTTCCTCTTAGGACTAAAGCAGGTGCTATTATTATACAGGGGAGAACTAAGATTTGCAGTGGCTAAATGTTCCAACCTTGAAATGATTGGATCTGGTTCCAGCTGGGCCAACCAGAGCCCACACACTACAAGACCTTTTCTGTCTCCCAGGGAGCCCCTCCATTTCTGTGCAACTATCTCATCTGTGTATGTGAATGCTGGTCTTCTTATTTATTTATTTATTTATTTATTTATTTAATTTGAGAGAGAGAGCATGTGCACACCTGTGGGGGGTGGGGGAAAGGGCAGAGAGAAAGGAAGAAAGAGATTCCCAAGTGGGACTCTGTGCCATAGCACAAAGCATGACACGGGGCTCCATCTCACAAACTATGAGATCGTGACCTGAGCCAAAATCAAGAATTGGATGCTCAACCAACTGAACCATCCAGGAACCCCCCAATGTTTGTCTTCTTAATTGGTGTCCAGGATAGTATTTTTTGTCCACATTCTGATCCAAGTTTCAGGAATCCTCCCATTACATTGTGTGTTCTACAACTCCAAGACAAACAGGACCCAAAGTAATCATGATACCTTACAAACATGAACCCCCTTTTTTGTAGCTATGGTTAAAATAATACAAAACCATTAAAAGGACTCTTTTAAACCTGCCCTGTATTTTGCCATAACTTTTTCTCTGTTATCTTTTAGTTTTATCCACTTATATTATGTAGTTATACTACATGTTTTATAGGACTTTTACCTTACTTGTAAATATTTTCCTATGTTGCTCATAGCCTTCATGTCAACTGTTTTTAGGAGGCTTAACTTTTTACACTTGTCAACCATGTTACCGTATTTTTCTTTTGAATCTTAAAAAGATAAGATGGTTTATCTTCTTCTTATAAATCCTAAGTGTTTATGCCTGACTAGTTTTCAAGAGGGATGGTTCATAGGGTGTTGGATAAATATCTGGAAAATTTTTCTCATTAAATCTCAAAGTTCAACACAGAGTTACTTAGTGTGTCAGACTCACCGATGTTTTCCAACACACAGCAGGCAGCCAGGCAGCACCTGGCAAGGGAGGATAAATAAAAAGTCAACTGATAAAATGGAAGAACATATCCATGATCAGTGAAGCTCGGGGGAGACTACCAGAGAGGAGGTAGGATGGCCTAAAGAGAAAATATTTAGTAAACGGGACTAGGGGAGTAGACAAAAAATAAAAAGGGAAATTTTTTTTATGTCAAAAATATTTCATCTTCTGGGTCTTCACGCAGAGATACCCAAGCAATGGAACAAGGAAACCAAACCAGTGCCTCCGAATTTCTCCTCTTGGCCTTTTCAAGATGGCCAGAGTGGCAGGCTCTCCTCTTTGCACTTTTCCTGTGCCTCTACTTAACAGGGCTGCTTGGAAACTTGCTCATCTTGCTGGCTATTGTCTCAGACCAACGCCTCCACACACCCATGTATTTCTTCCTTGCCAATCTGTCTGCAGTAGACCTCTGCCTGCCTTCATCTACAGTTCCCAAGATGCTGCTGAACATCCAGGCACAGACTCAGACCATCTCCTATCCTGGCTGCCTGGCTCAGATGTATTTCTGTATGATGTTTGCCAACATGGACAATTTCCTTCTCACAGTGATGGCATATGACCGTTTTGTGGCCATCTGTCATCCTTTGCGTTACTCCACCATCATGACCCAGTGCCTTTGTGCCTCTTTGGTGGCTGTGCCATGGATCCTTGCCACTTTGAATCCCCTCTTGCACACCCTTATGCTCGCCCGTCTGCACTTCTGCTCTAACAACATCATCCACCATTTCTTCTGTGATATCAACTCTCTCCTCCCCCTCTCCTGCTCCAACACCAGTCTCAATCAGTTCATAGTTCTGGCTGCAGTGGGGCTTATTTTTGTGGTACCTTCAGGGTGTATCCTGGCATCCTACAGCCTCATCATCTCTGCTGTGATGAAAATCCCTTCCACCCAAGGAAAACTCAAAGCTTTCTCCACCTGTGGATCTCATCTTGCCTTGGTCATTCTTTACTATGGAACAATCACAGGGGTCTATATGAGTCCCTCATCCAACCACTCAACTGAAAAAGACTCAGCTGCATCAGTGGTCTTCATGGTTGTAGTCCCTATGTTGAACCCCTTCATATACAGTCTAAGGAACAATGAGCTAAAGGGGGCATTAAAGAAAGCTGTGAGCCAGACCAAAATCTTCTCCCAGTAATTTGCACTGATTGAAAGGCATTAAACAGGAGGCAAGTCCTCATGAGATCATTGATATTCCAGTCACAGTTACAAAGCTGTTATCAAATACCTAACTAAAGTTGGCAACGACCTAAATTTGTTACCTAATCACAGGATTTATCTATTTGAGCTCCCAAAGGTATTACTGTTGTTGGCAAACATGTGGACAATAAAGTCCCTGAAAATCACAGTAAAAAATATGAAATCAACATTCAATTGCATCATTAAGAACTTCCAGATGGCTCAGATCAACACGGAAACATACATGGGGAGTGCAGAATGGAGCACCTCCCCCCAGGCCTGTCTTCGTAGAGTAGGCAGGAGGGATGTAACCACATTGTTGTGCATGAAAAACAGTAGAGAATAAAATTGCTGTATAATAAAGGTTTTAAATCATAACTGCAATGAGAGGTTAAAGAGAAAAGATATTGATGAGGGTGTAAGAGGTCAGGTAAAGTTCAAGACAAGCCACACTTGGTCTGGGTCCTAGTTGCAAAGAAATAGAAATCAATTTTATTTTTACATAGAAACAATGAGAATATGCCAAATCCATTAAGGAAGCCTTGTAGGTAAGAAGGAGCATGGTGTGTGTGAGTGAGTAAATGTACTGAATAAACTAATCTGAATGGGTGAAGTGTCCACATGAGGGATTGTGAGGAATGAGGGATGGGTTGTTATTTCTTACCCTAATGTTTTTTATATTTAGTCACATTTTGTAATTGTATCATATGAATTCCCTATAACCTATCTTTATCCCTTGTGTGAAAACCAGCATTTATATCATCCTTCTGAAATCTATATAAACCTTCATGATGGTCTGCAGAGAATTACCTGGAAGACTATTAAACATTTTTAAACTTAAAGTCTGTGCTGTTATTTAGAGGTGTCTATGGGAGAGGCAACCACACCAGCAATTCAGAGCATATGCCTCTGTGATCTTTGATTTGGAACTCATAGCTTATGTAACAGATTGTTTTCTGTGTCCGTGTTATCACCTAGAGCCCATATGCCATATGTCCCATATATTAAGTCATACTATCCAAAACATCTCTTTAAAGTTGGTAAGAAAAATAAATAAAATGCTTAATCATTTTTTCTTTTTTATGTTTATTTTTGAGAGAGAGATAGAGTACAAGGGAGGGAAGGGGCAGAGAGAGAGGGAGACACAGAATCCAAAGCAGGCTCCAGTCTCCGAGCTGTCACCACAGAGCCTGATGCAGGGCTTGAACCCATGAACTGCAAGATCTTGACCTGAGCCAGCTGCACACTTAACCAACTGACTCACCTAGGAGCCTGCACTTCAATTGTTTCAAATCATAACTGTAATGTTTGTTGCAGTTCAAACATTTATTGAAATGTTGCAAGGACCACAAAGTATCAGAGACACCACTACAAGCATGAAACCTACAGATAACACAATGACTCTAAACCCATATCTTTCAACAATAACACTGAATGTAAATGGACTAAATGCTCCAACCAAAAGACATAGGGTATCAGAATGGATAAAAAAACAAGACCCATGTATTTGCTGTCTATAAGAGACTCATTTTAGACCTGAGGACACCTTCAGATTGAAAGTGAGGGGATGGAGAACTATCTCATGCTACTGAAAGTCAAAAGAAAGCTGGAGTAGCCATACTTATATCAGAAAATTAGATTTGAAACTAACAAGAGATGAAGAAAGGCATTATATCATAATTATGGGGTCTATCCATCAAGAAAAGTCAACAATTATAAATGCTTATGCCCCCAATTTGCATGCACCCAAATATACAAATCAATTAATCACAAACATAAGCAATCTTATTTATAAGAATATGGTAATTGCAGGTGACTTTAATACTTCACTTAGCGAAATGGACAGATCATCTAAGCATAAAATCAATAAAGAAACAAAAGCCCTGAATGTTATACTGGACCAGATGGACTTGACAGATATATTCAGAACTTTTCATCCAAAAACAGCAGAATACACATTATTCTCGAGTGCACATGTAATATTCTCCAAGATAGATCACATACTGGGTCACAAAACAGCCCTCAATAAATATAAAAGAATTGAGATCATACCATGCATATTTTCAGAACACAACGCTATGAAACTTGAAATCAACCACAAAAAAAAAATTGGAAAACATGCAAATGCATGGAGGTTAAAGAACATCCTACTAAAGAATAAATGGGTCAACTAGACAGTTAAAGAAGAAATTTTAAAATATATGGAAGCAGAGGAATGAATTTTATTGCCAGATAATAGAAAAGATTTGAGTAAATAGAAGCCCCAACATACTCTTTCTTCCTTAGTAAAGTTGGTAGATAAAAATGAGAAGTGAAGGGGGAGCCAAGATGGTGGAACAGCATGGAAGTTTTTTTGCATGTCTCGCATCCATGAAGTACAGCCAGACCCACACTAAACCATCCTGCACACCTAGAAAACTGACTTGAGGATTAACATGACAATCTGCACAACCTGAACCACAGAATTCAGCAGGTACACGGCGCGGAGAGGTGAACTTGGGGAGCGAGAAGCCGCAGCAGGCAGGGAGCTCATTTTGCGGGCAGAGAGAGGATGGAGACGGGACATGGAGGGGGGGGCACGGGGGAGAATATGGGAAGGCACCTGGAGAGAAAGTGGAAAATTGGAAACAGCTGCAGGGACTAAACTAAAAGGGAGAAAGGAAAAGGAAAGGGTTTAAATTCCATCAAGACTTTATAAACAAGGTGGGACACAGTGTGAAACTCCGCGGCTAGATACCTGGAGGTGCTCTGGTGGGAAGGAAGAATCCCCAGGAGCAGAATGGGGTCCAGGAGGTTCTTGGGCCACACGGGGAAAAGTGGTTCCACTGCTGGAAGGACATTTGGTAGAGAATGTTGAGGCCACCTGGCCCCAGCAGACCCTGGAAGGTGGCCACATTCGCTGGTGCTGAGGCAAGGTCGTTAAGGGTGAAGCCTGGTGCCAGATGTGTGCTGTGATTTTCCATAGTCCCTGAAACGCTGCTGCTATACTATCTCGGGAACTTTCTCTGTGGCGGGCTGGCACCTGGCCACAGTCTCAGGGCACCAGCAGCAGCAGGGTCCAGCGGGCGTTCCTGGGTGCAGCTGACATTCGGCCACTGCTCATTCAGCCATTGCTCGATGAGACCCTCCAGCAGAGGGGCTGAACGGGTCAAAGCCGCAGTCCTTTGGAAGTAAGGGGCCGAGGAAAACAGCCACATCTGAGACAAAACTCAGGAGAGAGGTACTGCCTGGGGCCTGTTTACGTAGAGTGAAAAAGCAGGGAGTGGACGAGGGCTGAAGACGGAGGACGGGTGCGCGATTGCTGATCCGGGAGAACAGACCAGGTAGGTGAGTGATGCCATTTTCACCGCTACCGCGCAGGCGAATACGCACCTACAAGCACCATAGCAATCCACCCCAGTAGGCTAACAGCGCCATCTAGGGGAGAGTGGAGCTGTTACACTGAGCCCCGCCCAACTGAGCCAACTTCGCTCTTCAAGAACACAAACCTCACCACCGGCTTAATTTATGGACTATAAAGACCTACATGGACTGACTTATAGAGCAAAACGAAGCAATTTCAGTCCTACCTCAATCTGTTAGCATGTTTATCTACTCAATTTTCTTTTTTTTCTTTTTCTCTTTTACAATTCTTTTCTTTTTCTTGAATAGAGAGAAAAAATTCATTTTTATTAAAAATATTTTTATTTTATTTCCATTACTATATTTTTTACTTTTGTGTAAATTTTTTCAAATTCTACTTTACTTCCATCATTTTATTTTAGTCTACTTCTGTGTATTCACCTTTTCAAATTTTCAAGCAATTTCCTTTTTTTCTTTTTCTTTTTTCTCTTTTTCATTTCTTTTCTTTTTCTTGAATGCAGAAAGAGAAAAACTTCATTTCTACTTTCAATCTCTATTAAATATTTTTATTTAATTTTTATTACCATATTTTTTGCTTTTATGTAAATTTTTTCAAATTGTATTTTACTTCCATCACTTTATTTTAGTCTACTACAGTGTATTCACTTTTTCAAATTTTCAAATGATTTCTATTTTTTCTTTTCTTTTTTCTTTTTTTATCTTTTTTCCATTTTTCATTTCTTTTCTTTTTTCTTAAATACAGGAAAAGAAAAAATTCGCATTTATTTTTAATTTTTATTAAAAATATATTTCTTTAATTTTTTTCCCTCTAAATTATTTACTTTTGTATATATTTTTTCAAATTCTATTTTACCCCCATCATCTCATTTTAGTCTACTTCAGTGTATTCATTTTTTCAAATTCTCAAATGATTTCCTTTTTATGTCTCCCCACCCCCTCTTTATTTTCTCTAATCTCTCAAACCACTTTCAACACCCAGATGAAAACACACCCAGGATCTACCATCATCTATTCGATTTGTGTGCGTGTTTTAATTTTTAATTTTAACACTTTTTTAATTTTCTTTTCTTATTTCAATTTTTCTATCTCATTAATTCCTTTTCTCCCTTCAAAATGACAAAACGAAATAATTCACCCCAAAAGCAAGAGCACAAAGAAACTACAGCCAGGGATTTAGCCAACACAGATACAAGCAAGATGTCTGAACCAGAATTTAGAATCACGATAATAAGAATACTAGCTGGAGTTGAAAATAGATTAGAATCTCTTTCTGCAGAGATAAAAGAAGTAAAAAATAGCAGGAATGAAATTTAAAATGCTATAACTGATCTGCAATCACAGATGGATGCAGCGGTGGCAAGGATGGACAAGGCAAACCAGAGAATCAGAGATATAGAGGACAAACTTATAGAGAATAATGAAGCAGAAAAAAAGAGGGAGATTAAGGCAAAAGAGGACAATTTTAGAATTAGAAAAATATATAAAATAAATTAAAAAATAAAAATAAAAACAAACAAATAAATAAATAATAAAGAATTAGAGAAATCGGTGACTCATTAAAAAGGAACAGCAGAGGGGCGCCTGGGTGGCGCAGTTGGTTAAGCGTCCGACTTCAGCCAGGTCACGATCTCGCGGTCCGTGAGTTCGAGCCCCGCGTCAGGCTCTGGGCTGATGGCTCGGAGCCTGGAGCCTGTTTCCGATTCTGTGTCTCCCTCTCTCTCTGCCCCTCCCCCGTTCACGCTCTGTCTCTCTCTGTCCCAAAAATAAATTAAAAAAAAAAAAAAAAAAAAAAAAAACGTTGAAAAAAAGGAACAGCAGAATCATAGGGGTCCCAGAAGAGGAAGAGACAGAAACAGGGGTAGAAGGGTTATGTGAGCAAATCATAACATAAAACTTTCCTAACCTGGGGAGAGACACAGGCATCAAAATCCAGGAAGCACAGAGGACTCCCATCAGATTCAACAAAAACCAATCATCAACAAGGCATATCATAGTCAAATTCACAAAACACTCAGGCAAGGAGAGAATCATGAAAGCAGCAAGGGGAAAAAAGTCCCTAACCTACAAGGGAAGACAGATCAAGTTTGCAGCAGACCTATCTACAGATACTTGGCAGGCCAGAAAGGAATGGCGGGATATATTCAGTGTGCTGAATCAGAAAAATATGCAGCCAAGAATTCTTTATCCAGCAAGGCTGTCATTCAAAGTAAAAGGAGAGATAAAAAGTTTCCCAGACAAATAAAAATTAAAGAAGTTTGTGACCACTAAACCAGCCCTGCAAGAAATTTTAAGGGAGACTCCCTGAAGGGAGAAAAGACAGAAAAAAAAAAGCAACAAAGACTAGAAAAGACCAGAGAACACCCCGAGAAACTCAAACTCTACAGGCAACATCATGGCAATAAATTTATATCTTTCAGTACTCACTCTAAACGTCAATGGACTAAGCTCTCCAATCAAAAGACATAGGGTAACAGAATGGATAAGAAAACAAGATCCATTGATATCTGTTTACAAGAGACAGATTTTGAACCTAAAGACACCTTCAGATTGAAAGTTAAGGGGGTGGAGAACCATCTATCATGATAATGGTCACCAACAGAAAGCCGGAGTAGCCATACTTTTATAGCAGACAACCTAGATTTTAAAATAAAGACTGTAACAAGAGATCAAGAAGGGCATTATATCATAAAGGGTCTGTCCACCAAGAAGATCTAACAATTGTAAACATTTATGGTCCAAACGTGATAGCACCCAAATATAAATCAATTAATCACACACACAAAGAAACTCATTGATAATAATACCATAATAGTAAGGGACTTCACCCACAATTACAGCAAAGCACATATCATCTAAACAGAAAATCAACAAGGAAACAATGGCTTTGAATGACACACTGGACCAGATAGACTTAACAGATATACTCAGAACATTTCATCCTAAAGTAGTAGAATACACATTCTTCTCCAGTGCACATGGAACGTTCTCCAGAATAGATCACATACCAGGACACAAATCAGCCCTTAACAAGTACAAAAAGATCGAGATCATACCGTGCATATTTTCAGACCACAACACTATGAAACTTGAAATCAACCACAAGAAAAAAAAATGGAAAGATAATAAATACTTCCAGACTAAAAAACATCCTACCAAATAATGAATGGGCTACCCAAGAAGTTAAAGAGGAAATTAAAAAGTACGTGGAAGCCAATGAAAATGATAAAACCACAGCCCAAAACCTCTGGGATGCAGCAAAGGTGGTCATAAGAAGGAAGTATATAGCAATCCAGGCCTTCCTAAGAAGGAAGGTCTCAGATACACAACCTAACCATACACCTTAAAGAGATGGAAAAAAACAGCAAATAAAATCCAAAACCAGCAGAAGGCAGAAAATAATAAAGATTAGAGCAGAAATTAATGCTACCGAAACCAAAAAAAAAAAAAAAAAAAGGAGAACAGATCAATGAAACCGAGAGCTGATTCTTTGAAAGAATTAACAAAATTGATAAACCATTAGCCAGTTTGATCAAAAAGAAAAAGGAAAGAACCCAAATAAATAAAATCAAGAATGAAAGAAGAGAGATCACAACCAACACAGCAGAAATAAAAACAGATAAGAGAATATTATGAGAAATTATACGCTGATAAAGTGGGCAATCTGGAAGACATGGACAAATTCTTAGAAACATAAACTACCAAAACTGAAATAGGAAGAAATAGAAAATTTGAACAGACCCATAACCAGCAAAGAAATTGAATTAGTAATAAAAAATCTCCCCAAAAATAAGAGCCCAGTGCCAGATCGCTTTCCAGGGGAATTCTACCAAATGTTTAAAGAGTTAACACCAATTCTTTTGAAGCTGTTCAAAAAATAGAAATGGAATTAAAACTTCCCAACTCATTCTATAAGGCAAGGATTACCTTGATCCCAAAACCAGACGAACCCCATTAAGAAGGGGAACTACAGACCAATTTCCCTGATGAACATGGATGCAAAAATCCTCAACAAGATACTAGCCAACAAGATCCAACAATACATTAAAAGAATTATTCACCATGACCAAGTGAGATTTACACCTGGGATGCAGAGCTGGTTCAATATCCACAAATCAATCAATGTGATACATCACATCAATAAAAGAAAGGACAAGAACCACATGATCCTCTCAATAGATGCAGAGAAAACATTTGACAAAATACAGCATTGTTTTTTTTATAAAAACCCTCAAGAAAGTAGGGACAGAAGGATCATACCTTGAGATCAAAAAAGCCATATATGAAAGACCCAACGCTAATACAATCCTCAGTGGGGAAAAACTGAGAGGGAAGGAACATGACAGGTATGTCCACTCTCACCACTGTTATTCAACATAGTATTGGAAGGCTTAGTTAGCCTCAACAATCAGACAACACAAAGGAATAAAAGGCATCCAAATCAGCCAGGAGGAAGTCAAACTTTCACTCTTCACAGATGACATGACACTGTATATGGAAACCCAAGAGATTCCACCAAAAAACTTCTAGAACTGATCCATGAATTCAGCAAAGTCACAGGATATAAAATCAATGCAGGGAAAGTGGTTGCATTCCTATGCACCAATAATGAAGCAACAGAAAGAGAAATCAAGGAATTGATCCCATTTACAATTGCACCAAAACCATAAAATACCTAGGAATAAACCTAACCAAAGAGGTGAATAATCTATATGCTTAAAATTATAGAAAGCTTATGAAAGAAATTGAAGAAGACACCAAAAAATGGAAAAATATTCCATCCTCCTGGATTCGAAGAAGAAACACTGTTAAAATGTCAATACTACACAAAGCAATCTACATATTCAATGCAATCTCTATCAAAATAGTACCAGCATTCTTCACAGAGCCAGGACAAACGATCCTAAAATTTGTATGGAACCAGAAAAGACCCCCAAAGAGCCAAAGCAATCTTAAAAAAGAAAACCAAAGCTGGAGGCATCACAATACCAGACTTCAAGAAGTATTACAAAGCTGTAATCATTGAGACAGTATGGTACTGGCACAAGAACAGACACTCAGATCAGTGGAACAGAATAAAGAACCCAGAAATCGACCCACAAACATATGGCCAACTAATCTTTGACAAAGCAGGAAAGACTATCCAATGGAATAAAGACAGTCTCTTCAGCAAGTGGTGTTGGGAAAACTGGACAGCGACATGCAGAAGAATGAATCTGGACCACTTTCTTACACCATACACAAAAATAAACTCAAAATGGAGGAAATACCTCAATGGAAGATGGGAAGCCATCAAAATCCTCGAGGAGAAAGCAGGCAAAAACCTCTTTGATCTTACCCACAGAAAATTCTTACTCAACACGTCTCCGGAGGCAAGGGAAACAAAAGCAAAAAGGAACTACTGGGACCTCATCAAAATAAAAAGCTTCTGCACAGCGAAGGAAACAATCAGCAAAACTAAAAGGCAACCGACAGAATGGGAGAAGATATTTGCAAATGACATACCAGATAAAGTTTTAGTATACTAAATCTATGAAGAACTCATCAAACTCAACACCCAAAGAACAAATAATCCAGTGAAGAAAAGGGCAAAAGACATTAATACACACTTCTCCAAAGAAGACATCCGGTGGCTAACAGACACATGAAAAAATGCTCAACATCACTCATCATCAGAGAAATACAAATCAAAACCACAATGAGATACCACCTCACACCTGTCAGAATGGCTAACTTTAACAACTCAGGCAACAACAGATGTTGGCGAGGATGTGGAGAAAGTATCTTTTGCACTGTTGATCAGATTGCAAACTGGTGCAGCCACTCTGGAAAACAGTATAGAGGTTACTCAAAATACTAAAAAAAGAACTACCCTAAGACCCAGCAATTGCACTACCAGGTATTTATCCAAGGGATACAGGTGTGTTATTCAAAGGGGCACATGCACCCCAATGTTCACAGCAGCACTATCAACAATAGCCAAAGTATGGAAAAAGCCTAAATGTCCATCAGTGGATGAATGGATAAAGAAGTGGCAAATATATACTATGAAGCATTACTTGGCAATCAAAAAGAATGAAATCTTGCCATGTGCAACTTCATGGATGGAACTGAAGGGTATGATGCCAAGCAAAATTAGTAAGAGAAAGACAAATATCATATGATTTCACTCATATGAGGAATTTAAGATACAAAACAAATGAACATAAGGGAAGGGAAGCAAATTTAATATAAAAACAGGGAGGGGACAAAACATGAGATTCAAATAGAATGAAAACAGGGTTGATGGAGGGGTTATGGAAGGGGTTACTGGGTAAGGGGCATTAAGGAACCTACTCCTGAAATCATTTTTGCACTATATGCTAACTAACTTGGATGTAAATTTAAAAATAAATTAATTAAAATAAAATTTAAATTTAAAAATTAAAAAAGGGAGTCACTCCACAGTAGTTCATTGTATGGACTGTCTCTTACCAGTCCCTTACTGATGGACTTTTGGGTTGTTTCCATTTTTTGTCATAAATGCTCCAATGAATTATCTTATACATGCAATATGTTTAAAATGTTCAAATATATCTGCAGGAATTTCCCCCAAATGTAATTGCTGGGTCAATGGACAAATTGAATATATATTATCAAATAGCACTCCACAAAACTATACCAATTTATTTATAGTAATCACTGTCATGGCCTTTTCCATAGGAACTCTCACTAATGATGGTTGTTAATTTGAAATCTGGGGGAAAGATTGCTGATAATTGTCCTTCCTATGATTTAGCTGTTTCTGAATAAGGACATTTCATAGTCCTTGACTTTTCCAAACTTGAATCTTTGTTACAGTTTCTATGAGAATCTTCCTGATATCACTGACATGGGATTTTATTTATTCATAGAGTTCCTGTTTAAGTAATGATGAACAATCCCCAGGCTTAAAATTTGAGATGGCAATGGAAAATATAAACCTCAAATGTCTTGAGAGAAATAAAATTGCTTTATGAAAAAAGGAATATTAAAACAAAGAGCACATTTTTTATTTAACTTTTTTATTTCAGAATAGTTTTAGAGTTACAGAAGAATTACAAAGACTTCCTGTATATCAGATTCCCTTATTACTAGCATCTTACAGAGTATGGTACATTTGTTGTAGTTGATGAATCAATGCTAACACATTATTATTAAATAAAGTCTATACTTGACTCAGGGTCCCTGAGTTTTTGTATAACATTTTGTATTGTTTCAGGACCCCATCCAGGATACCACATTAGGCTCTTCAGGTTCCTCTTGGTTGTGACAGTTTCTCAGACTTTCCTTGTTTTTTACAGTTTTGAGGAGTACTACGCAGGTGTTTTGTAGAATGTCCATCTACTGGGATTTATATCATGTGGAGTTTTTTTTTCATGATTAGAATGGAGCTATGGTGTTTTGGGAGGAAGACCACAGAGGTAAAGTGCCATCCTTACCACATTGTTTCAAGGGCATATAGTATCAACATGACATATCACGGTTGATATTAACTTTGATCAGATGGCTTAAGTGGTGTTTGTCAAGTTTCTCCACTGTCAAGGTACTCTTCCTCCCTTTTCCTACTGTGCTTGTGGGCAGGAAGTCTTTACACACAACCACATTTAAAGAGAGCAGAGTATCTGCATAAATTAATTATTCTTCACAAGACATTTGCTTATCTTCTGCCATTTGTTTATTTATCCAATCATTTGTTTGTATCAGTATGTGCTCATGGATATTTATCTTTTGGCTTATAATCCAAAACCACTTAGCTTTTTGCTCAAATTATGCAGGTTTTGCCATTGGAAGTTTACTTGGCTCCTGAGTAACTTTGATGTAACTCATCATTTTGGTTTTAACTGTTTTGTGTTTGTTTTTGAACTACTTATTTCTGAAACCATAAGATGCTCTGGACTCATCTATTTCCTCTCAGCCCTAGAATAAGCCATTTATCAATTGCAGAATCATGTTAGAAAACAAGATCTGGGCACAAGGTGTGCTGGTTGCTACTGAACTGTAATTGCTTCTAGGCCATCTCATCTGACAGAGCAAGAAAATATGTGTATACTAACCTCTGCATATATACTTACTTACCTATCTCTATTACCATGTGTATCTATGTTAAGATAATCATAACTTTATATTGACTCTACCTTTTTATCCTGGCCTGTCACCTCCTACTCCAACAGTGAGATACCTACTTCCCACCGTCTGCCATCCATTTATTTAATCATTCAAATCTACCATACATATGTAATGGTTTCAGAACTGTTAAGCCAGACTCCCATGAGAAACAACTTTATCAACTAGAGTACTGTTAAGTACAGT
This sequence comes from Panthera uncia, assembly GCF_023721935.1. Taxonomy (NCBI): domain Eukaryota; kingdom Metazoa; phylum Chordata; class Mammalia; order Carnivora; family Felidae; genus Panthera; species Panthera uncia. Next base: position 2,119,520 of record NW_026057581.1, on the reverse strand, counting down.
TCCTTTTGTATTTATCATTACAGACTCTACTAATTTCCAATGTTATTTACATCAGTATCTTTCAGCTGTATCCCTACAGGGAAGTTGTTCTATGCATTTATAACATGGTTAGGTAGTTTGTCACTTTCTGCATTCCATCTTGGGATCCTTCAACCTCCTAAAAAGTGTTTTTAATTTGCATACATCGAGGTTCTTTTTTTTTTTTTTTTGATCTTCTAATGTTCAGTGGGGTTTGAGAAAGTGTCATGTATTCACCAGTACAGTAGCATACAGAATAATTTTACTGCCATAAAAAATCCCCTGTGCTTCACTTCCTTAGCCTTCCTTGACCCCAGAACCCTAGCAACTACTGATCTGCTTACTATCTTTGTTCTGTCTTTTCCAGAGTGTCATATAAATGGAATTATACAGTTTGTATCCTTTTTAGAATGACTTCTTTAACTTAGCAATATGTATTTGATTCATCCATGTTTTCATGTGGTTTGATAGTTCATTATTGCTGAATAATATTTCAGTGTATGGGTGTATCACAATTTGTTAATTTATTTACCTATTGAAGGACACCTGGGTTGCTTACACTTTTTGGCAATTAATAAAAAGCTGCTAGAAATATTCACCTGCAGGTTTTTGTTTTAGTAAATATATATTTTCAAATTTGGGTAAATATCTAAGAGTGTGATTGCTGGATTGTATGGTAAGACTATGTCTAGCTTTGTAAAGAACTGCCAAACCATCTTCCAAAGTGCCTGTACCCTTTTGCATTCCCATCAGCAATCAATGCGAGTTCCTGTTGGTCTGCATTCTCACCAACAATTGGTATTGTCAATTTTGGGGGGATTTTACTGAGGTATAATTGACATATAACATATTAGTTTCAAGTGTGCAACATAATGATTTTATATTTGTATATAATGCAAAATGATCACTCAATAAATCTAGTTAACACCCATCACCAGACATAGGTGCAAATCCTCTTTTCTTATGAGAAGTTTTAAGATCCACTCTCTTAGCAACTTTCAAATAAACATGCTATTGTCAACTTTGAAAATTTTAGTCACTGATACGTATGTATGAATGTAGTGGTATTTCCTTGTGTTGATTTGCATTTTCCTACTGCCAAACGATGTTGAATATCTTTGCACATGTTTTTCAATCCATAGACATGGATTTTCCATCTGCAAATCTCCTTTGATGAAGTATCTGTTCATATACTTTGGCCATTTTTTAAATTAAATTGTTAGTTTTCTTATTGTTGAATCTTAAAAGTTACTTGCATATTTTGGATATGTCTTTTTGTAGAAATGTGTTTGAATATATTTTCTTCCAATCTGTGGCTTATGTTTTCATTCTTGTGTATTTCATAGAGAAAATATTTTTATATTTAATAAATTACAATTTATTTTTTTCATGGATCACAGTTTGGGTTGTTGTGTCTACAATATAACCACCAAACTCAAGGTCATGTAGAATTCCTCCATGGTTTCTTCTAGAACTTTTATAATTTTGGATTTTACATTTAGGTCTATGAGCCATTTTGAGTTAAGTCTGTGAAAGGTACATGATTTTCTTGCATATAAATATCTCATTGTTCCAACACCATTTGCTGAAAGAGTTATCCTTTCTCCATTGAACTGCCTTTACACCTTTGTCAAATTATCAGCTGACTGTATTTGTTTGAGTTGATTTCTGGCCTCTATTCTGTTCCACTGATCTATGTGTCTATTGTTTTTCCAATTCCATGCCATCTTGACTACTAAAGTTGTATAGCAAATCTTGAAATTATAGTGTGAATCCCCCAACTTTGTCCTTCTTTCTCAGTATTGTATTGGTTATTCTAGGTTTTTCCCTTCCCACATGAATATTAGAATTAGTTTGTATCTACAAAATAGCTTGCTGTGATTTTTGATTCATTTATGTTGAATCAACAGATCAAGGTGGGAAGAATTGACATCTTAACAATATGGAGGCTTCCAATACATAAACACAGAATCTCTCCATATGTTTGGGTCTTTGAATTATTTCATCAATGTTTTATAATTTTCTGCATACAAATCCTATACCTATTTTGTCAAGTTTATACTTAAGTGTTGTTTTGTTTGGTTTGGTGCCATTATAAAAGATAATTTCTTTTAAGGGGTCTGAGTGGCTCATTTGGTTAAGCATCTGACTCTTGATTTCAGCTCAAGTCATGAACTCCCAGTTCATGGGATCGAGCACTGCATTGAATTCCCCTGCTCGGCATTCTCTCTCCTTCTCTCTGCCCCTCACCCACCTACTCATGATCTCTCTCAAAATAAGTATATAAACTTAAAAAATAAAAGGTAATTTGTTCTAATTTCAAATTTCAATTTCTCATTCCTGGTATGCAGGAAAGCAACTGACTTTCAGATATTGATCTTGTATCCTGCAACACTACTGTAATTGCATGCTCCAGGCGACTTTTGTTTTGTTTTTTAGAGTCTTTGGGGTTTTCTACATAGAAAGTTTATGTTTTACATGAATAGACCTATTCTTTTCCTTTCTGTACGCCTTTTATTTTTATTTTTTTTATCTTACTGTCCTAGTTAGGACTTCCACTGTGGTGTGGAAAAGGAGTAGTGAGAGAGGACAGCTTTGTCCATTTCTAATCTTAAGAGGAAAAGATTCAGCTTCTCATTCATAAGTATGGAATTAGCTGTGGTTTGCTGGGTGGGGCGTGGGGGATATTTTTTGTAGATGTTCTTTATCAAGTAGAGAAGTATTGAGAGTTTGTATCACAAATGGGTGAATTCTATGAAGTGCTTTCTCTGAATCAAGATGATCATGATTTTGCTTCTTTAGCCTGTTTATTATATTGATTGAATTTCAAATGTTGAATCACTCTTGTATGTCTGGAATAAATCCCACTTGGTTGTTGTATAGAATTCTTGTTATATACTATTGGATTTGTTCATCATTTTGTTGAGGATTTTTGCAACTATGTTCATGAGAAATCTTAGTCTGTGGGGTTTTTTTTTTCTTATAATGTCTATCTGGTTTTGGTATTAGGGTATTAGGTATAACAGAAAGTTAGGAAGTGTTCCCTCTGCTATTTTCAATAGATGGTGATGAAATGGTATTATTTAGTCTTTAACTCCTTGATAGAATTTACTAGTGAAACTATTTAGTGGCTTCTTTTTGAGAAAGTTATCAATGAGGAAGAGCAAAGAAGTTCACCAGAGATGACAGAGCATAATGAGCAAGGGAGAGAGTAATAGATTTGAGTATAGGTCATATGGGGTCTTATAGGCCATTTTAAGTACTTTGGGTTTTGTCTTGACTGAAATGGGGAGCTATTAAAAAGTTTTCAGCTGAGGGCTAGTTTAGGGGTTGAAAAATAATTTTCCCTCTACCATTCTAAGTTCTTAGTTGAAGCCCCTGTAATAAAAGACAATTTAAAAAGAAAAATAAATAGAAGTTCATTGACATGAGTATATAGGAAATACCAAGAGAAAAAGGAGGAACCGAGAAAGCAACATTAGAATTTTCATCTTAACAGGGAAAGGGGATGGGAGATGTAGGCTTTTCAGGGGAGAGTAAATGACTTTTAGGAAAGATGAATGGAGCCCTTAGAATAGATGGGAAGTATGAGCATTTGTGACAAGTTTGTCAGGGTGAGGTATCAACTTCTTTCTGACCATACGAGTCAATCTTCCCTGGTTGATGAAACTCCCAGGGAGGTCGTTTATGACAATGAAGTCTGTTCTGGAGGATCTGTCCGTAGGCAGATAAGGGAAATCTGGAGAAAACTTCTTTCCGCATTTGCTGTTTTTTAAGAGCCTACAGCTCAAACTAATCAATATACCAAAGGGGCATATTTGAAATCAATGTACCAAAGGGGAGGTGTGTTCTGCTACCCTTCAGTAGCTAGAACTTGTACTACAATAGTATCACTATGACTGCTCTATTAAGAATAGACTATGAGTAGGGCACCTGGGTGGCTCAGCCGGTTAAGCATCTGACTTCTGCTCAGGTAATTATCTCACGGTTCATGAGTTCCAGTCCTGTGTTGGGCTCTCTTCTGTCAGCACAGAACCTGCTTCGGATCCCCTATTCCCATCTCTACCCCTCCCCAACTTGCGCACAAGCACGAGCACTCTCTCTCTCTCAAAAATAAATAAAACGTTTAAAAAAGAAAAGGAATAGGGGCACCTTGGTGGCTCAATGGCTGAGTGTCCTACTTCAGCTCAGGTCATGATCTTACGGTTCATGGGTTTGAGCCCCAAGTCGGGCTCTGTGCTGACAGCTCAGTAAATCCTGCTTTGGATTCTGTGTCTCCCTCTCTCTCAAAAACAAAACAAAACAAAACAAAACAAAACAAAACAAAAAAAAAGGTAATAGACTGTGGGAACACAGGTAGAAGCAGAAGGAACACTTAAGAGGTTTACTGCCATAACCCAGAAGAGAGGGAATAGTATATCAGCCCATTTTTAGGAGAATGGATGCAATGCTATATTCACAACTGGATTGCTATACAGTAATGAAAATGAATTTTAACTCAACAACAGGGATCAACTTTAGTAACCTACTGTGGAGTGAAAAAAGCAAATACCATAAGATTATCTGATGACATGATGCCTTTTAGATTTTAAAAAAACAACGAAAATTAAACCAGTTTGGCCATACATACTCATCTAACAAAACTACCTTTTCAAAAAGAAAGAGAATAAATACAAAATGTATTAAAAAGAAAACCACAGGCCCAAGATGGAGTTAATTGTCTCCAGGACAGCAAACCAGGACTACATTACAATTGCAATCTCTCTAGAAGTGAAATTTTAGGCAAATCAATCAAGAATTTTCTGGTCAGCACTAATAAGATAATCTGTCACATGGGCTCTCTCCATTCCCTTCCCCCACGCCAAAGAAGATGAGGTAACCTGCAAGATTAGACCCCTGCTCATCCCCCCCACCTCCCAAGTGAAGGTGATCTTGCCTGGAGATAATGCTTTTTCTTTTGCTAATAACTTCCTTGCCCCGCCCTCCTTCTGACAAAAACCTTTTATTTTTCTATCACTGGTCAAGGCTCCTCTCTGCTTACAATGGCTTCATAAAGATGATTAGATCTTCAAACCTACTCGACTGAATTTTTGTTAACACCACAGAAGAGATACAAGAGAAACAGCAGCAGTAAATGTAAGTTACCATCAAAGTTCTAGTTCTCACACATTGGCCCAGGGATTCAAGAAAGTTCACATTTTTGGGGCACCTGGGTGGCTCAGTTAAGCGTCCGAATCGGCTCAGGTCATAATCTCAGAGTTCATGGGTTCGAGCCCCACGACCAGCTGTGTGCTGACAGTGCAGAGTCTCTTTGGGATTCTCTCTCTCCCTGTCTTTCTGCCCCTCCCCTATGCTCTCAAAATAAATAAACTTTAAAAATAAAAAAGAAAGTTCACATTTCTTAGGGGCACCTGGGTGGCTCAGTCAGTTGGGCATCCAACTCTTGATTTCCACTCAAGTCATGCATGATCTTATGGTTCCTGAGTTCGAGCTCCACCTCGCGCTCTGCGCTATCAGCGTGGGGCCTACTTGGGATTCTGTCTCCCTCTCTCTGCCCCTCCCCACTCACACTCTGTCTCAAAATAATTTTTTTTTCTTTTTTTTTAAGTTCACATTTCAGGGCATGCACACCCCGCGTGAGCCAGGGTTATCATCAGCCACCGTTTGTAAACCTGCACTCCTGAAGCCCAGTGAGGCTTCGCGAGCTTGAAGTCTGGGCGGCGCCCCTGGTGCGTGGGCTTCGGTTCCACTTCCCCCGACTTAAGTCCGCGCGAGGCCAGCGGGAGCAGCAGGGCCGCGTTTCCCGCTACAAACGGGTGCAAGGACCCCACCCCGAAGCTCTGAGAACTCGAGGACCTCCGCCAGGCCGCAGGGGAAACGGACTCAGCGCGGAGGAGACGCCGGGGCTTCTGGGAGTCGCAGTCCAAAGCCAGGCCGCCTTCTGCGCAGACTCAACGTCCCGAGGACGGAAGCTTTGAGAGACGGCGCAGCGCCGTCCTCTCACCGGAAGTGTCCGATCGGAACCATCCTGTAGGAGAGGTGAGTCCGGCTTTGAGGACGCGAGGGTCTGACCCTTTGCCCCCTGCAAGCACCCGGTCGCTACCACTGTCCCTTCGGGATTGCAGCAGTCCCGCGGCGACCTGGAGCCGGGACCGCGGAGGAATCCCGAGGAGAGGGGGAACCAGGGTCGGCGTTGGGAGGACATTGCGCCCGCCTGCCTCCAGAGGGCAGGTGGTTTCCATGGTTACCCGCGCCGCGCGTGACGTCACCGCCGCGGGCGGGGCTGGGTCATTGGCTGGAATGACCGAGCTCGGCGGCGGCCTCAGGATGGCAGCTTTCCGCCGGGAAGAGCTGCCCGGGAGCCCGCCCCGACATCTCGCGGGAGGAAGAGCGGGGACGGCCCCGCGTCCTAGTGAAGTGTATCCATACTGTGGATGTTTGTTGTTTCCCGTGTGTCCGGCAAGCAGTAGGGACCGTCAGAGGCCGTCCCGTAGGACCTCCGGGGCAGGACAGCCGCCGGCATCCGGGCGAGAATCCCTCCCCGCCCTGCTCCCGCGGCCCCTGCTGGTCCCCCTCTTCCTCCAGCCTAGCTCCAACGCCCTCCAGCCGAGCCCCCCCTCCACCCCCCGTCCTCCAGCAGAGTGCCCAGGTCCTGCTCCTGCACACGCAGGCGCCTGCTCCTCACCGAGCTCCGACTTTCCTGGCAGTTACTCCTTCTCTCTTCTGAGACCGTCTAGAGGCTTCTCAGGCTTTCCCTCCATCGACAAATGTGAGAACTTAGAAAATAGCGCGTGGTCCTTAACCTCCTGGAGTTCCAGCCAGTTGATGAAGAGAAACAGCCAAAGCTAAAAATGATACCAGGTGATGAGTGTTGTATTCACAGGTGTTCTGTTAGGAACTGTAAGGGCTCAGAGCAGGGATGACAAATTGTTTATTAGAGGGAGCAGAGTTCTTAGTCACTCCAAATATTAGAGTGAGCTGGGATCGCCATCAATCTGCTGTTCATTCCCACTTCCTAAACTTTTCTCCTGCCCCTTCCTTTTGAATTTTTTTCATCTTTCATTGTCCAGTTTAAGCCCCACCAGCTCTAGGAAATATTTGCTACCCTTTGCACGTAAACACACACATGGGCTCCCTGCCCCAAAACCGTTAGGATATTTGATGCCTCTCCCATACAACTTGTTTAGTACTTCAGTTTTCAACATCTATCATCATTTCAGTGTGTGTCATGTGAAACACATCTAGTTATGTAAATGTTTTTAACCCACGTGTGTTTATTGTCATTTCTTTCCAATTGTTTTGCAAACTCACACACCATTTAATTCCTTATGGCTGTACATCAGAATACAGGTTTTCCAGGTATACCCATACTAACCCAGACAGCATCCCAGGATCTGTTTCTAACAAAGTTCCCACATGATGATTAGGCAATGAGCTCAGCTGGGAACTAACTCAGACTTTCTTGGAAATCATTGCTGTACAACTTCTAGCCCAGAGCTTTGCTTGTGTTCAGATTCTTAATAAAGTACATGCCAATGCAACAATCAGCAGTCAACTTGGTGAAACATTTAGTAGAAGACCTCAAAGACTGATATGTGCATTCTGCTCTCGTAGTCTATTGCTTCACAGCTAAATTCCTGTTACTCAGTTTTTCAGTTCAGAAACCAGTCCCAGTTCAGAGACCATTCCCGTGTGCTGACTTGAGGAACTGGTATTTAATAACAAGACTCATGGAAGATGGATAAGCAAGTCATGATGCAGGCTTATTATATTTAATTTTATTGTCCAAGATATGGACTGAGCCAGGAACTAGGAAGGTAGAGAAGGAGCTGTTGGGATAAAAAAAACCTACTTGAGACCTTTGGGGAAGGAAATAGTTAACATTGATTGAAAAGCCTGTTGACTAACTTGGATTTAAAGAAAATTTAATAAAATAAACAAAAAATAATAACGAACATAAATTTAAAAACTAAAAGACATGGTTAGCCTCTGGCTCTCAAGACAAGTTGCCCTGGGGTGCCCAGCTGGCTCAGTCGACGGAGCATGCAACTCTTGGTCTCAGGTGTGAGTTCAAGCCCTGCATTCAGTGCAGAGGTTACTTAAAATCTTAAAAGAAAGAAAAATTTGCCCTTATTATTTAACAGATTTATAAGTAATCCTAGTTCCAGATTTTGAATTGATAATTATCATTCCAAGCTTGTATTTTCCGCACACTTGTATGAGCACAAGTGTGGCCTCTGTTTCTCTTTCCATGTTGCAGTCTATCCCAGAAATGAACAACATATTAATTAATCTCCATAAACAGTATTTTTCAGGTCTTTGTGCTCAGAAGCCTCCCTTAGCTCCGCAGTGTCTAAAAAGTAAATTCTGAATTCCGGATCTTGACATCTGAGGCTTTCTACAGGAGGGCCTTTGCCTCTGTGATATCCTTATACAAACTTGCTGAACTTTTTGCTTTCCTGCTTCCGTGATCCTACCATTAGCCACTTGTTCAGGCCATTTCCTTGCTTGTAATTTCCTATTTTTCTCTCTCCCACATCCTTTCAAAATCCTTTCCATTCTTCAGAAGTTAGTTTCTGAATTAAGCTTTCCCATCCATTACAAACGACTAGGCTCTCTTGAATCTCCCAACTTTATGAAGCACTTTGTCATTGTACTGTGCTGATGCTTTTTTGTCTTTCTGACTTACATATAATCTAATTGCATGTGGCATGTTAACATGTAGCATCAGCTTAAAGTTATAAGTTTTATGTTTATTGTTTCTACTTTAAAGTATTTTGTTTTTAAATTTAAATTTTGGCTACTGTGAGGTAGAAATCATGGGACTGTTGTACTCCACAGAGCAGGTATTTCAGTGGTTGTACATATGCTAAATGCCCAGTACACTTCTGTATAACGGGAAATGACAATTTCTGCGATGTGATCTTTAATCTTCATAGACGGTAAGAGCTGTTTTATAAATAAAAAGATACTTTTGTTTTTATTTTAGAAGAGCTCTCAAAACTAAATAAGACGCCGCACAAAGCAGAAGTGGGTTTTCTGGGAATACATTTCATCCCAGGATGACGGCAGAATCAAAGAAAACTACAGCTGAGAACCTTCGGGAGAATGCAGGACTTCTGATAGTGAAGATAGAAGAGGAAGATTTCGTCTGGAGGCAGGACACTTGCTTCCAGAGAAGTGATGCCCTCAGGCAGGAGCTCTGCCGACAGCTTTTCAGGCAGTTCTGCTACCAGGATTCCCCTGGACCCCGTGAGGCCCTGAGCCGGCTCCGGGAGCTCTGCCATCAGTGGCTGCGGCCTGAGACGCACAGCAAGGAGCAGATCCTGGAGCTGCTGGTGCTGGAGCAGTTCCTGACCATCCTGCCCGCCGAGCTCCAGGCCTGGGTGAGGGAGCACCGCCCGGAGAGTGGGGAGGAGGCAGTGACAGTACTGGAAGATCTCGAGAGAGGCGCTGATGACTCAGGAGTCCAGGTACGCAGGGGACAGGAGATCTAAGGCCTCCAGAGAGCTGGATCACACGGTGGGAGGAAAGGGTCTGAGATTGAACACCCCAATGAGACCTGCAGGGGCTCTTCCTTCAGCATTTATGTCTCCTTTCCACTCCAGCTGGTGCTGTGCCACATTTCACAGTTGAGTCGTACTTAATCCATCCTTCTGCAGTTTTGTATTCCTGTGGGAGGTTCTCTTTGTGTTTGGAAGATGTTCAGTTCCAACAGAGATTCTCTCACAAGCCCAAATATACTTTATTTTTCTCAGGTTCCAGTCCTTGCACATGGGCAAGAAATATTCAGGGGAAAGGTGGTGCCTCCTGGACCAGCACTCAGTGCCCAGTTTCAGCCAGTGGACCCCAAGTCCCTTCATGATTCTTCAGCATCCCTTGTGCTGGACTATGGTAAGGAGCAGTATTACACACATTTCATGTCACTGAAGGAGTGGGGCTGTGAATTTGCCTTCTCAGAATAGTCTCAGTCAGTATAGGTGGTCTTTTCCTTTATTACCCCATGAGAAGTACAGAACTCTTTCCCTGTATGCCATTGGCCAATTAAACACACACACACACACACACACACACACACACACACACCACCCAGAATTTGGTTCCTTATCAAGCATATTAACATTCTCCCATTTGTACTTTATCCAGAATATTTCCAAAACACAGGATACTTTTATGAGTAAATTAAAGAAAAATGAATGAGAAAATGTCAGAGAATGAGTAAAGAAACAAAAGAATAAGAGGAAGAAACGCATCAAGAGAAATAAAACATGTTAGTAAAGAAGCATATATAATGATAGAGAAGCAGATACATAATGATATACTCAGAAATGAAATATAATTCAGATGCATACAAGATCCACACTCTTATCTTTTTTATTGTACTTTTGGTCTTACAAAGCTTTCACGTTTTTATAGGAAGTTGGCCATATTTCTGGTGACCACCTCCATGGAATACTCATCACTGTTCTAAAACTCCTCTGTTTAAAAATTTTTTTAAGGGGCGCCTGGGTGGCGCAGTCGGTTAAGCGTCCGACTTCAGCCAGGTCACGATCTCACGGTCTGTGAGTTCGAGCCCCGCGTCAGGCTCTGGGCTGATGGCTCGGAGCCTGGAGCCTGTTTCCGATTCTGTGTCTCCCTCTCTCTCTGCCCCTCCCCCGTTCATGCTCTGTCTCTCTCTGTCCCAAAAATAAATAAAAAAAAAAAAAAAAAAAAAAAAAATTTTTTTAAGTTTATTTTTATTTATTTTTGAGAGAAAGAGAGCAAGTGGGGGAAGAGGTAGAGAGAGGGGGAGACAGAATCCCAGGCAGGCTCCACACTGTCAGGGCAGAGCCTGACATGGGACTTGAACTCACAAACTGTGAAATCATGACTTGAGCCGAGATCAACAGTCTGATGCTTAACAGACCGAGCCACCCAGACACTCCTAAAACTCATCTGTTTAAGAAGTTCATGGATTCAGTATCACTTTAGGTATGAGTGGTCTCAAAAATAAAGAGTAAATTACAGTCCATTTTTTTAAAAATACCTAAATTCTGCTTTCACGTTTGTTCTGGAAGCATTTCCATCCATCCTATCCAAAATCACAACATTTCCCCCATGCTAAGACCAGCACTGCCTAACCACCTTTCCTATCATAGCATATTCTAGACAAAACAAACCCAACAACAAAGACAAGATGCATAATACAGAGTCATAAGCACAGTATAAATTTGTGAGCCACAGGCAGGAATTGTGAGGACTAGATCACAAATGGATTCTGGAAACCAGGCGGAAGAATTCATGTAAGTTGTGGAGGAAAGAGGGTGAAAGTTTCTGAGTAAGGTATAGGAGGTGACAGGGTTTTAAGGACAGCTAATCTGGTGAGGATATTCAAAGTGATTAGCAGCTCAGAGTCAAAACAGCAGGAGGCTGTGACAATCCCCTAGATAAAAAGTAGTGATAAGGAACATGGTAGCAGAAATGTAAAGAAGGGGATGTGTTCAGGAGATCTGTAGCAGAAAGTGGTTACAGAATTGGGTTAGCCATGGAAGATGAAGAAATGGGTGGATGGATAGATGGATGGAGGTTTTCCCCTCTGCATGCATTCTACCTTCTTTTACCAGTTTTTCTCCCTTGTGCCCTTCAACCCTTTCATTTGAAAGGCCACATCTGAATTTTTAATTTTTTTAAGTTTATTTATTTTGAGAGAGAGACCACACACACACACGAGTGAGGGAAGGGCAGAGAGAGAGAATCCCAAGTAGGCTCTGCGCTGTCAGCACAGAGCCCGATGGAGGGCTCAAACTCACCAACCATGAGATCATGACCTGAGCCAAAACCAAGAGTCAGATGCTCAACCGACTGAACCACCCAGGCCCCCCTGAAAAGTCACATTTTTAGAGTAACCAAGTGAAGTACCAATATGTAATAGTGTTGAGTATTTCTTCCAACTCAGCAAATAGATGTTTACCACTTTCTCTTTGCGTTATTTTAGATAATGAGAGTGAAAACAATGGATCCATGCCAAAGTTGGACATTTATGAAAAAATGGAATCACAGAGAATTCTATCAGGAAGAATTTCAGAATTCGTGTCAGAAGGATCTGCTGAGCCTCAAGACATCTGTAAGTCTACAGACAGGTTAAAGAGGCAATGGGAAAAAGAATCAGGGGGGTCTCAGAGACCATCATCTGCTCAGGATGGAAGTTTTAGTAAAATCCTTACCCACAAAAATACACTTACAGGTGAAATAAGCCATGATGGATGTGACAGAAGCTTAAACCTGAATTCAAGTGAATTTACACACCAGAAATCTCATAAACATAGTACCTATGACCAAAGTTTCAAATGGAATTCAGATTTTATTAAGCATCAAAGAATTTATGCTGGAGAAAAAATTCACCAATATGGAAAATCTCTCAAGAGCCCAAACCTTAATAAACATGCAGCAATTTTTAGTGGGGAGAAAACCCACCAGTGTAATGAATGTGGGAAAGCTTTCAGACACAGCTCAAAGCTTATTAGGCATCAGAGAATCCACACTGGAGAGAGGCCCTATGAATGTAATGAGTGTGGGAAAGGCTTTGGGGGCAGCTCAGATCTTACTAGGCACCAGAGAATTCACACTGGGGAAAGACCCTTTGAATGCAAAGAATGTGGACGAGCATTCAGCCTGAACTCACATCTCATCCTGCATCAGAGAATTCACACCAGAGAGAAACCCTATGAATGTAGTGAATGTGGGAAAACCTTCAGAGTGAGCTCACACCTCATTCGACACCTGAGAATCCACACTGGAGAGAAACCCTATGAATGCAGTGAGTGTGGGAGAGCCTTCAGTCAGAGTTCACACCTTCGTCAACACCAAAGAATTCACAAGAGGGAAAACCTGATAATGTAAAGAACTTACATTTTTATGGAAGTGCTAAAGAAAGAGCAAAACATGAAAAACATTGAATAAAAAATATTGAGTGAGACAAATGACTGAAAGACCAGTGTCTCTTTTCTCTCGTTCTCTGATTTGCTGTCCTGCATATGATCTTCACTGTGTGTGTGCTTTCTGTGAAACAGGATTTGCCTCTTCCCCCACTGACTGCTAAAGTCAAACCAGAAGGGCAGAATTTGGAGGCTGATAAGTAGGTTAGTCTATGGCAGTGGGGGTGGAGGAAAAAGGGACTCTATTGGGAAGTAACCGTGATTACTGCGTGGAGGGGAGAAGATTCAGGTAAAGAGGCTGATCATCAACACTAGTTAATGATTCGCCACAAGAGGAGGTGGGCTAAGCCCTGAAGTGGAAATAGCCTGAGCAATACACAACAACGCTTTCAGAACATTCCTTTAAATAAAGGCACAACAAAACTGAATTAGTCATGCAGGGGCACCTGGGTGGGTCAGTTGGTTAGGAGACAGTCTTCGTTTTGGCTTGGGTCATCATCTCAGTTTGTGAGTTCAAGCCCCACGTCAGGCTCTGTGATGGCAGTGTGGAGCCTGCTTGGTATTCTCTCTCTCCCTCTCTCTTTGCCCCTGCCCCACTTGTGCTTTGCTCTCTCAAAAAAAAAAAAAAAAAAAGGAAAGACAGTCATGCCAAACAAGAGGACCTACACAATGGTAGCATTACAATCTGTAGACCAAAATCTGTGTCCAGAGGTCTTGCCAGGAGGTAAACCAGGAGAGCCTCCAAGGCAAGAGGCCAGAATCCAGAGATTCAAACAAGACAGGAGAGGAGAAATAAATTGGGCAGGAGCTGGGGTAGGGAAAGGTGGTCAAATTGAACTGAAACTTGAGTTTGGAGGAGACAGTAACATACCTAGGATCTTCCTGCCCCATATGCAGGGGGGGGGGGGGGCACCTCCCTGGGGTGAACGTACCAAGACTGCAGTTCTGGGCAGCTCTCTCGACAGAAAGAGGGTCTCCGGCTACGGACAATTATGGAAGAGGGCTGAGGGAATCCGCACTGGCTGCTCTTCTCTCCAGAAAAGACCAGGTAGAGAGAGTTGGCATCAGAGAGTGGAGACAGGAATCCAACAAGTAGGAACTCCACCAGTGATTTCAGGACACAAAGGCAAATCTGGCTAGACTTCTTTTACCTGCTTGACGAGGCACATTTTCCCTAATGGGATAAAAACGATATAAGGCTTTAACATCCCACTGCATGCATAAGGTCTTTATGTGAAAAGTCTAGCAAACCACGTCCTTTGTAGAATTATGATAATCTAATGTACAAAATCTTCCACGAATAAATAGGCTTCATAACAAATGACTTAGCATTTGTTTCTCAATTACCTTGAATTAGAAATGTCCTGATGGGATCTCAGTAACCCAATACCTGTACTGGGGGTGTTTTGTTTTGACTACTGAACGCAGAGTTTCTTTTCTGCAGGTGCTGTGTAGCGCAGCCCACGGCGTGACAAGCGCCGTACCTCTTCCCCGCTCCGGGCTGGAGGAAACGGAGCCGGGGACCGTCCTGCCCCAAAGCTCCCGGCGTGCGGGAACCGGGGCGCAAACACGCGCGCCGTTGCGGGGCTCGGTCTCAGCCCCTAACCTTGATCACGTGACTGACAGTATTGCCACGGGACGGGGCACCCGAAGCTTTAAAGTAGGGGACAGGGGCGCGAGCATCTTCAACCTTCCCGAAGGACAACGACCACAAGCCCCTCAAATTCGCGGCGCCGCCCCTCGGGGCCGCGCGAGGCCACCACCGAGAGGAACGTGTCCCAGAGAGGCCGAGAGGGGGGGTGCGACCCTCGGGGCCGCGGGAGGTTTCCCCCGGCCGCGCGAAGCCACCACCGAGAGGAGCGTCTCCCAGAGAGGCCGGAAGCCGGAGGCTTCCGCCCTCGGTGGCTACGCCGCTTCCGGCCGGATGGGGTGGTCGCGGTGAGGCCGGTGCGCTCCCCGAGGGCCGGCCCGGCGGCCCGGGCTGATGTCCGCAGCGCCCGGGTCTCACGTCTCTCCGGCTGCTGCCGAGGTTTAGGAACGGAGTTCCGAGATGAAGGCGGCGGCGCCGGGAAGACGCCGGTTTGGGAGCAGCAGGTGCGCCGCCCCGGCAGGCCCGGGAGGGAGCGAGGACGCCCTCTGCCGGTGTCGCCTCCCCTCTGGCGCCGGCTGTGCGAGGCTGCGGCTCCCGGGGCGGCCCTGGAGCGTGTCCTCACGGGCACTCACCCGCGCTCGGTGTGGTCGTTTTCTGGTCGTGACCTGAAGTCGCACCCGCGCATTTGCTTGAACTGGAAGAGCCCAGCGTGCTCGGTTTGCTATTTTCATTTCAGTCCGTCTGTCGTCAAGCTTCACGTTCTCTCCGCATTACAGGTTTGACGTCAGAATTCACCGGCATCGCCCGTTTTCCTTCGGAATTCGTATTTCCGTGCTTCACTTGGTGGGTTTCCAGATGATGGGTCAGCTTTAACCCCAGTAAAGCCTTCAGCAGCCTTTCGCATTTGTGTACGCTAATGACTCGTCTTGGCTCAGGAGTAGCCCGAAAAACACCCCCAAAGCCAGTCTCCCCGAAGCAGAGCCTACCACATACTCCAGCCTGTGCCCTAATACGTGTTGACTCGGTGACAGCCCGCAGTGGCTGCAGCCTTGGCTCCCGACCCTGAAAGAGCAGGACCGCGCTTGGAGCCAAGAATGTGTGCTGTGCCGGAAGAACCCCCAACAACCAGGACGTAGCCACTGCTGCTCCTGACTTTGGGCGTTTCTGTTACCTGGGGACGCCTGCACCCTGGGAGGCCTCTGCCCCAACTCTAGGACCTCTGGCGGCAGTGGCGGATGTCCCGCCGAGGAGCAGATCCTGACCATCGTGCCCGCGGAGCTCCAGGCCCGGGTGTTAGAGCATCAGCCAGAGAGCAGGGAGGAGGCGGCGATCCCGTGGGGGCTTTGCAGAGAGAGCTCCACGAAACAGGTCGGCAGGCGTGATTAAATAAATGAATAGTCAGCCAGGGAGACAAGCATCCGTACAGCCATGGGAGCAGGGTTGCGGAGCTTCAGGCTCCACTCGACCAGGCTACATGTACTGGTGCCTGCGTTACCTACCTTGATCCTTTATGGTTTCTTCCTTTCTTTTTCTTTTTCTTTCTTTCTTTCTTTCTTTCTTTCTTTCTTTCCTTCCTTCCTTCTTTCTTTCTTTCTTTCTTTCTTCCTTTCTTTCTTTCTCCCTTTCTTCTTTCTTTCTCCCTTTCTTTCCTTCTTACTTTCTTCCTTTCTTGATCCTTTCTGGTTTCTTTCTTTCTTCCTTCTTTCTTTCTTTCCTTCTTTCTTTCTTTCTTCCTTTCTTTCTCCCTTTCTTCTTTCTTTCTCTCTTTCTTTCTTCCTTTCTTTCTTCCTTTCTTTCTTTCTTTCTTGATCCTTTCTGGTTTCTTTCTTTCTTCTTTCTTCCTTCCTTCCTTCCTTCCTTTCAACATTTATTCATTTTTTCAAGACAGCCCGAGTGGGTAGGGCGTGGGGACACAGAATCTGAAGCAGGCTCCAGGCTGGTCAGCACAGAGCTCCACAAGAGGACTCAAATGCACGAACCGGGGAGATCATGACCTGAGCCGAAGTTGGGACTCTTAACCAACTGAGCCACCCAGGCCCCTGATCTTTTCTGGCTTCTTACTTCTTGAAGGTGGAACAGACTGTGTGTGCATTTTGCTCTATTCTGTGCCTAGAGAGTTGTTCCCTGAGGTGTCTTTATAATCAGGTATTAATTCTGGTTCACTCATTGAGTCTTTCACAAACCCAACCATATCTTAATTGTTTCCAGGTTGTAGCCAGGACAGGTGGAATAGGAGTGTGTTCAGAATTTCCTCACCAGGCAGCACAGAAGCCACCAGCTATTCTAGGCCAAGAAACATGTAGCCTTCCAGGCCATTCGTGAACAAGGTAAGCGTCAGGATCCATCTTGAGAGAGGGTGGCTGAAAGCTGTGCCAGCTATCTAGGTTGAAAAGCATTCGGAACACCTGAAACAGAAACACGGTGCTGAATCCAACTGAGTATCTGTCCTCTCAAGTACAGCATTCCAGCTTGGGCAGCACTAGCAGAGGACGTGATACGGAATAACATAACGCTGTCGTCCCTGTTATCTGACTCGTGAGGAAGCTGCACAGCATTCCTAACCTCACTGAACAACCTTTTCAGACTGCTCTCATAAAGTTTATCTTTACTTAAAGCTATTTATGTTTTCATCATATGTAATCATAGCCTAACCTCCACTGTACATTTAGTACTTGCTCTGTAAAGCAGAACTCACTCTTTTGTATTAAAATGACCTTTTCTGAATTTCCCAGGTCCTTTGAAGCCATTTTGTACCTCTTATCTGTTTCCTGTGATGGCAGCTACATCATCTGCCTCATCTTTCAGACTCATCAAACCCTGTTTGTTTGGTTTTTCCCTTGGTCCCTGCTGTCTTTAGTTTAAAAAGATTCTAAAATATCTTAGATTTCTCTTTTTAGTATTATCTCCTTATTGGCCCTGTTCCCTCTAGTACGTTTGAATTTATCGTGACCATCAATTAAAAACAAATTTTTCAGGGCACCTAGGTGGCTCAGTTGGTAAAGTGTCCAAATTCGGCTCAGGTCATGATCTCACAGTTTGTGAGTTCAAGCCCTGCATTGGGCTCTGCACAGTCAGTGAGGGGATTCTCTGTCACTTTCTCTCTGCCCCTCCGCTGCTTGTGTGCACCTGCTCCCCCCACCCTGCCAATAAGTAAATAAACTTTAAAGAAAAAAAGAAAACAAATTACTTTTCTTTGTCACTTTCAACTGCGATCCCCAGACTTACTGCTTATTTTCATCATCATCTACTTTTGACACCCATTGTTACTCTCATTATTCAATCCAACTCTCTTTGATTGTTGCTCTATTTGTCTCTTTCCTTGCCACTTCATCCCATAATTCTGTACCTACAGAATGGGAGAAAATATTAAAATGCAGATGAGGTGCCTGGCTGACTCAGTTGGTAGAGCATGTGACTGTTGATCTCAGGGTCTTAAGTTCAAGCCCCACATTGGGCACAGAGCCTACCTTAAAAAATAAAACACAGGCAGAGGAGGCAAACATACATTTTTCCAAAGAAGACATACAGATGACCAAGAGATACAAATTATCAGAGAATTGCAAGTCAAAACCACAATGGGATGTTACCTCATGCCAGTGAGAATGACTGGTGTCAAAAGGACAAGAAAAAAAAAAAAAAAAGACAAGAAATAATAAGTGTTGGTGAGGATGTGGAGAAAAGAGAATCCTCATGCACTGTTGGAGGGAATGTAAATTGGCGCAGTCACTCTGGAAAACAGTATGGAAGTTCCTCAAAAAATTAAAAATAGAACTATCCAGCAATTGCACTACTAGTTATTTATCTCCATACAAGGGTCTGACATTGGGAAAAATTGCCATGTCAAGAGGAAAAGACCTTGAAGCTTTTCTCATGCTTCTTTCCGTAGCGTCCTTTTCCAAACATATTATCTGTTGAAAGAGACCTGAATTCTTAATGAAATTGCCTGAATATATAGCCCATTATTAGAGCTTCTTATGCACAGGGGTAGTCTGAGATGTTACCAGAGCTGAACTCACCTGAAAAGCTCTCCCACATTTATTACATTCATAGGGTTTCTCTAATACTGAATAAGGCCAGTGCTTGCACTGGAAGCTTTCTCACATTCTTTACATTTCTTTTCAACATTTTTTTTTTTTTTTTTTTTTTTGAGAGACAGAGCATGAGCGGGGGAGGGGCAGAGAGAGAGAAGGAGACACAGAATCTGAAGCAGGCTCCAGGCTCTGAGCTGTCAGTACTGAGCCCAACGTGGGGCTCAAATTCACAAACTGCAAGATGATGACCTGAGCCAAAACCAACTGAACTACCCAGGCACCCGTCTTTACATTTCTTTTTAAGTTCATTTATTTTTGAGAGAGAGAGTGATCGGGGAGGGGCAAAGAGAGAGAGAATCCCAAGCAGGCTCCACACTGTCAGCACAAAGCCCAACACAGGGATCAAACTCAGAAACCTTGAGATCATGACCTAAGCCGAAATCCAGAGTTGAATGCTGAACGGACTGAGCCACCCACATGCCCTACATATTTTACGTTTACAGGGCTTCACTCTAGCATGGATTTTCAAGTGACCACCAAGATGAAAGCATTGAATAAAGGTTTTCTCCCACTTACTGCAGTGATACAGTTTCTTCCCCAAGTGGGTTCTCTGATGTTCAGAAAGGGGGGAAAGCTGAATAAAGGCTTTCTCACACTCAGCATAGTTACAAGGTTTTTGTCCTGTGTTCCAGGAGAAATTTCTCCTACATTTATCACCTGTATGTTGGAAGACTTCTTCACAACTACCTTCCCTGTAAGTCTCCCCGTGGAGTCTCCTAGATATGCAATGCTTGCTTCAAAGGTGTGATACCTATGCAGTCACGCAGGTCCTAGCACTCAGAAGGGTCCTACTTCCAGAAAGTCCTTAGCTTGGTTTAATATGCTATGTTGTCACAGTCTTGAGATTCTAAATTTTATCTTTGAACTCATGTTCTATAAGTAAAGCAGAACAATAATGCATACACCTACGCAGAGTGTATGTCTTGCCTTCCCATTCAGGTGTAGCATTTGTAATCCCCCAAGAACACAAAATTCCAGTGGACCCATGATTCATGGGAGTTAGTGAGATTCAAAGTAACTACAAAGGGGAGCAGAATAGGCTGCCGCAAAGTGCACCACTTGGCATGTGGATTTTTTTGAGCCAAAGGCAATCAAGACCCAGAAGACCAGGAAAATCATTTACCTCTCCATTAACTACCTAAGAGAATTTAGATAGGGGGCCTGTACCGAAAAAGAGCTATTACCAGACATAACTTTTTCATCTGAAAGACTTAACTGCATGCCATGGCAAATGTCTGATTACCAACATCTGCTCTTAGTGCCCTGTGAATTACCCTCCTACCCTTTGAAGTCCCAGGTCCCTGGCCCATTCCTTGAGTTGGAATGGCACATAAACCTCAATTGCCCAGGGGTCTCATCTTTGGGATTCCTACATGCACATAATTAAGTTTTTCTCCTGTTTGTCTATCTTATGTCAATTTAATTATTAGACTAGCCAAAGAACGTCTGTAGAAGGAGGGAAACTTTGCCCCTACATTTACAAAGTAAGCTGTTACATGTGCAGCTGAGTAGCTGGGGTGCTGACAGACAGGTGAGACCATACTTTCTTGCTGGAACCATAATTTGTTTATAATTCAGAATGCTGGCAAATGGCAGGGTCTAAGAAACAGGAACAAGAAACCCCACCACGTTCTTATTTGTGTTACTTCCCTGGGCTAGGCAGCCGCTTACTAGAAATGATGGCAGGAAGCAAAAGGGAACAGAGCAACCCGATGACCCTTTCTTTTTCTTCCTCCTTACTCATCAAAAGCTAACGGTAGAGGGATCCCTGGGGGGCTCAGTCAGTTAAGCCTCCAACTTCAGCTCAGGTCATAATCTCACGGTTTGTGAGTTTGAGCCCCACACTGGGCTCTTTGCTGACAGCTCAGAGCCTGGAACCTGCTTCAGATTCTGTGCCTCCTCTCTCTGCCCCTCCCCCACTCACACTCTGTGTCTCTCAAAAATAAACAAACAAACAAACAAAGCTAAAGGTAGAGTTCTGGTAGAATGTGTACCTGTAAGGAAGCGAGGAGTCACCTTTGTACGGTGTTACTACAGATCTGAAATACATATGCACGTAGGAGCTACAAGATATTAATTGTGTGTGATTTGATAATTCCAGATGCTTTTATACTTGCATTTAAAACTGGCATTGTACTGGGGTGGGGGGTGGAGGGGCCTGGCTGGCTCTGTTGGTAGAGCACGGGACTTTTTTTTAAGTAATCTCTACCCCCAATGTGGGGCTCGACCCTGAGATCAAGAGTCACATGCTCTACTGACTGAACCAGCTAGGTGCCCCCCATCTCTTAATCTTGGGGTCATTGAGTTTAGGCCCCACGTTGGCCGTGCAGCCAAAATGAAATGAGATGAAATGAAATGAAAATTTAAAAACTAAATAAAACTGACAGTGTACAATATTAAGGTGAACAGCAAAACTCAAAATTTTAATTTTTGTTTACTTTAAATAACATTAAATTAAAAAAACACAACTGGTGAGTTACAAGACAGCAGATGGTGAAAGACAAAAAGGTTTTATATTTAATATCTTTAACAATATGTTTTTCCTGCTTTTTGAACAAGGGGCCTCACATTTTCATTTTGCACTAGCCCTGCAGATTATTTAGCTGGTACTGCCTATGTGGATGTATTTCTCTAAATATTTGCTTCTTTAGAGCAAACTTCTTATTGGTACTATTTCTGTCACCTAAAGTAAAAAGATTGCACAGACAGAACTTATTATCTGAGAGAGACACCTAAGGGAAAGAGCAAAGGATGATTTAATCATGTCCCAGACTGGGTACCATGGGTTAACCTAAATCAAGCACAGGTAACTGGGTCAGTTCATGGGAGATAACACACAGCAGAGATCCAGGACACAGATGAGAACAACAGATTTTTGGCAGTAATGACAGTAAAATTATGAGAGCATTAAAGAGTTATACCATATATAAAGCACTTTTGAAAGATATCTTCATTTCACCTCATAATTCATTCCTCTAAGGTAGATCTTATTTTCGTCCCTCATTTAGAGGTGAAGACACAGAAGTTCATAGAGGTTAAGAAACTCACCTGCAGTGATTTAGAATATAACCACAAATTCTTTGGCACAACTCCATCTAAAAGATGGAGCCTAATTTCCCTCCCCTTGAGTCTTGACTGAATCTAGTGACATACATCCAAAAAATCAGAATATGGTGGAACTGGCGGTATGAAACTAGATCATAGGAGGCACTGCAGCCTCCTTGGTCTTTCTCTTAGATCACTCATTTTGGGAGAAACCAGCTGCCATACTGTGAGGACACTCGGGCAACCCCGTGGAGAGGTCCACGTGTTAAAGAACTGAGACATCCTGCCAATAGTCATGTGAGCGAAGCAACTTGAAAGCAAATCCTTAGATTTCTTCATATAACTGCAGCCCAGCCAACATCTTGACCGCTACCTCTTTTTTTTTTAATGTTTATTTATTTTTGAGAGAAAAGGTGAGTGGGTAAGAGAGAGGGAGACAGAGGATCCCAGGATCCAAAGCGGGCTCCATGCTGACAGCAGTGAGCCCCGTGCAGGGCTCAGACTCACGAACCATGAGATCACAACCTGAGCCAAAGTCAGACGCTCAACCAACTGAGCCATCTAGGCACCTTTTGAGAATACCCTTTGAGAATCCTCACCTCTTAAGAATACCCTGAACCAGAACATTCTGCTAAGCCCCTTCAAATTCCTGACCCACAGAAATCAGGGGTTTGTGTTAAGATGGTACATTTTGGGGTAATTTGTTACATAGCAATAAACGTGGAGAGGAAATGACCACACTAGGAATCTTTACAGAAGGAATAAAGAGCATTGTCTGCTGGTGCATTGTCCCTAAAATGTCTGCTAAGTCACAGACCCCAGTACCAGATATTCTGACCCCAAATCCTATTTCTTTACTAGATTATTCTACCCATTATAAGGATGAGAAAAGAATGAGAAGAGAATCAAAGGAAAATGTGGAATTGGAAGTTGAATGAACACAAATAGAGAATTAATGAGACCTATGAGGTGTTAGAGTAAATCCATCACCAAGAATCAGTGAAACATTATTAGAGAGACTGAGGAGGGAGAGACCATGAACTGGAAAAAGTGGGGACAACAGCCATTGATAATCACATGCTCCAATAGGGTCACCTAGGTGGCTCAGTTGGTTAAGCATCTGGCTCTTGGTTTCGGCTCAGGTTGTGATCTCAAGGTTCATGAGTTGAAGAGCCACATTGGGCTCCACACTGACAGTGTAGAGCCTGCTAGGGATTCTGTCTCCCTCTCTGTCCCTCCCTTACTCACGCTAGCGCACACATGCTCTCGCGCTCTCTCGCTCTCTCTCTCTCAAAATAAATAAACTTTAAAGAACTTACCAAACTCAACACCCGAAAAACCTAGTCCAGTGAGGAAATGGGCAGAAGACATGAATAGACAATTTCCCAAAGAAGACATCCAGATGGCCAACTGACACATGAAAAAATGCTCAACATCACCCATCATCAGGGAAATACAAATCAAAACCAAAATGAGATATCACCTCACACCCATCAGAATGGCTAAAATTAACAACTCAGGAAACAATAGGTGTTGGTGAGGATGTGGAGAAAGGGGAACCCTTTTGCACTATTGGTAGGAATGCAAACTGGTGCAGCCACCCTGGAAAACAGAATGGAGGTTCCTCAAAAGATTAAAACTAGAACTACCCTACGACCCAGCAGTTGTACTATAGTTATTTATCCAAAGGATACAGGAGTGCTGGTTCAGAGGGAAACATGCACCCCAATGTTTATAGCAGCATTATCAACAATAGCCAAATTATGGAAAGAGCCCAAATGCCCATCAACTGATGAATGGACAAAGAAGATGTGGTGTATATATATACACAATGGAATACTACCAGGCGATGAAAAAGAATGAAGTCTTGTATTTGCAACAACGTGGATGGAGCTAGAGGGTATTCTACGCGAAATAAGAGAAAGACAAATATCATGATTTCACTCGTGGAATCTGAGAAACACAACAGATGAACATAGGAGAAGGGAAGGAAAAATAAGATAAAAACAGAAGAAGGCAAACCATAAGAGACTCTTAAATACAGAGAACAAACAGGATTGCTGGAGGAAGAGGGTTGGGGGATGGGTTAAATGGGTGATGGGCATTAAGGAGGGCATTTTTGGGGTGAGCATTGGGTGTCATATGTAAGAGATGAATCACTGACTTCTATTCCTGAAGGCAAGACTACACTGTATGTTAACTAACTTGAATTTAAATTTTAAAAAATCAATAAATAAATTTTTAAAATAATAATATGCTCCAATAGAAATCTGAGAAAAGCAGAATGAACAGTTAAATAAAAACCAGGGGAAAGTTTCATTCAGTACTGAAGATGGTGCCGAAACAAGCCATGGTCAGAGTTTTTACCAAGGGGGTTAGAGCCAGATCTACAGTGATTTGGGAATGTACTAAATACAGGAGATCCTCAACATTTCAAGTCAGCACAAGGGACTTCAAGCATCCATGTCTCCATTTCTCATTTAACAGAGTCACAAATACCTTAACACTGGAGTGTGAGAAGTTATTAAGCCAGTGAGAGAGTCCAGTTTCCACATTTCAATAAGCTATTACTATTCTCTGCTGATTCAATAAGTCTCATTAAGGCTGAGGAGTTTACTTAAGTGTTTCAGTTACATTTTAGTAAGTTTTATGGAGGACATACACAGATCACTCAATTTTCTAAGTTCTTGCTCCCTAGATGATTCTCCTTCCCTGTTCTAAGGCCCACCCACTGTCCATTTAAAGTTCAATGACTCCCATGAAACCTTCACTGACCACCCCAGGCCAGAATAAAAGTATCCATTGTTTTACTTCCTGACTACACCTTTAACAAATAAAAAGTGGGTGTCAGAAGTACTCTGGAGAGATGCTCTGGCCAAAGGTGAATTCTGCTCTTATCCCTTTCTGGTAGCACACTGAATCTCTGAGATTCGTGGCATAGTTGGCTTTCCATAAGCCAGAGTTGGAAACTCTAAGACTTGTGGTCCACTATTCTCTTTAAAAGACATTTCATGTCTAAGGCAATAAGGTAGGACCTGGAGAAAATTGGATCCAGTTGAGCTTGTGAGGGAACCACACTGGGAATTGGAAATAGAACTTCAGAAAATACATCACAAGTAGTGTAACCAAGGGACACAGAACAGCAGACCCAGGAACCTGAAGCCCAAGTACAGGAAAGCAGATAGCAAAGAGTAAGAGACAGACTTGGAACCACAGAGGTTTTAGCTCAGTAATGATCTACTCATTCCAGTTTTGCACCCTTGTGCACCTCAACTGTCCTACCCAGATTATAGCTCTTTTCTTATCCGGTGTCTAGAACGTCAAACTCCTTCCCTAAAACTTCCTAGTACACCCATTTCCTCCACATTGTGGATGCTTCTTGTGCACACAGGCTTGGAGCTCTTTGGACAGGATGGTCAAGAACTACTTAAGCAGCAGCACCTTTAGAATCTGCTCCTTAATGTGTATCTTGAACCACAGCCACTAACAGCAAAGTTCCTGGAGTTGACTCAGGGGCCCAGGCATTCATTTCCCACTAACATTACTACCTAGCGCACTGGCAAAAGTTCTGGTCAATAGACTTACTCCATTGTTGCCAGGATTCTTGCACCCTAGTCTGGCCCCCTTCTTTTATTAATAGGGGTTAGTTGGCTTTTGGAGACTGTATCTTAGGGGTCAAGGTTACTAACCCCTTTAACTCCTTAGCCATCATGATCTTGAATGGATCTGTGGTTCAGAAATATTCTTCTGGATCTTTTGGGAGAATTCCTAATGCAGAGAAAACATTTCCCAGATACAATTGTCACATACCCTAGTTTTGTATAAGACTTCATTACAACACCACAAAATAAAATCTTGTTCTCAGGCTTAGGTAATGCTTTTGTAAAGCTATACAGATAGCTTTTCCTACCTTTTCCCTCCACAATGTCCTCAAATTTTTCAGGCTTTAATATCAACCAACCAACTAAAAACCTATTTGTTAAGCATCTGCATACAAACTCAGCAGATAATAAAAAGGAAGATTAAGATATATCCCTGTCATCTAGATGCTGATAATCTTCCGGAAATAATACTTCTGCCCCAGGAAGAGAAAGTCTTTGGTGAGGACAGACTGGGTACCGGATAAGAAAGAGAACAGAATTTAAAAGGAAGAAAGCAAAATCAAAGAAAAGCAATCAAATCCCAGCTAACAGTTCTCTGTCTTGCAGCAACTGGCTCAGGCACAGAGGATTTAGAATTGCTGAGAGAGAAAGCCAGAGGAGATGTGCTTTCCTTCTCTAACCTTTTTCCCCACCAGGGCAGGTGCTCATTCTCACACATCTCAAGCTCTGGAATACCCTCAACACCAGCCCCCCTGTTAATGCCATCAGTCTTCAGTTCAATTATAACCACGTTTTCAATATATCTCAGTTCTTACAAGGGCGACTGCTTTGTCACAGATCATCTATGTTTGCCTGCTCAACACTGAAGTCCTATTCATTTGTTCCCTTTTAGGCAGGTTCTCTGCTAGTCCTTTAGCAAAAGCACCTAGGTGCTTCTCTGCCTCCCACTCCACCCACCAACTTAACCTCCAAAGTGGAAGCTTTTTGTATTAGCTGCAGCCCAACATCTGTTAAATTTTTCCAGTACCCTGTTTTCTGCCTGGGATTCCGATTTTCTTAACCCTTTTGTAGTGTCTGTGTCATTCATTCTCTGTACCAGTCACCCAGGGGTTAAAACCCCTGGAACAAATGAACTCCCCTTCTGCAGAAGCTCAGTAACACAAAAATGAGCATAGCCTCAAGGAGCTCACTGCCTAGAACAGGGCAGTAAGGATTCTTACCTAGAGGTAAGAAATTCAGTTCCTAAGCGATTTTTACTGCAGTCCGTATAAAAACGTCAAGTTACTAAGAGTTGTAATAGCAATGCGGTATGAAGTACTATCACCTCCAGTTTGTAGAGGCAGTGAGTTTAGTTTAACTAATAGTTGGAGAACTCGGGATTCCGACCCCCTACCAGAAGCTGTTGAGCACTGGGCCGACCAAGCTTGGGCCGAGAGCCCTCGTGTAACCCTGTCTTCCTGGCACATAACTGGTACTGAGCAGCTCGCAGCAACACTACACCGTCTGAGCATTCAGTTCTACCCAACACACTTCAAAGGGCCCTGTAGCGGTTTTATCTTGAAATGTCAGTACGTACAGTAAGTCCAGAAATCACGTCTCTTTAACGCGAGCACAGGGGTCTCCGGCTGTGCGGCACCGAGCGCGGCCACACGGTAGGGAACCCAGCGCGGAGCGGAGTCCCTCGCGTGCAGGCCACACCGGGCGGCTCGAGCAGGTCCCCACGCCGCGAGCAAGACGCACGACAGCGCTCCGCACGCTGAGGAAGCCCCTCAGCTTCCCCTCCGACGGCCGTCCTGCTGCTGAGCCAAGTGTCTGCCTGGGAGGTGTGTCAACGTTCACAGCACTCGGCTCGGAGAGCAGAGGACGCGGCCGGGGAGGCAGGCTCCTGGGAGGGCGAGGCGGCGGCGCTCGATCCCCTTAACACCGGGAGGGTCACGAAGCAAATTCCCACAGGCCCCAACCTCCCGGGCGGGCTGCCGGCTCCCCGCCCCTGCAAGTGCCTGAGGGCCGCGCCCTGCCTCCAGGATCCACTCCGTCACCTCCCGGCGCCCCGCCCCTTCATGCACCGGCACCTCACGTCCCGCCCCCTCGCGCCCCGACGCCCCGCCCCTCACGTCCCGGCGCCCCGCCCCTCATGCCCCGAAGCCCCGCCCCCTCACGTCCCGGCCCCGCAACATCCCGGCTCGCCTGCTCCCCGCCTGAGCGTCGGGAGTGGTCGCCGCCGCCGCAGGCGTGCGCGGACGGTCGGGGGCCGCCGGAAGCGACGCCGGCCGGGTGGGATTCGCGGGCGCACATCTCCGGCGGCACGGCCGCCTTCCCCCGGCCCGGTTAAGGCTCGCGTCCGGAGAGCGCCGTACCGCGACCGGGGACTCCCAGGTCGGCAAGGGGGGGTAGGGAAGAGTCCCCCTGCCCGGCAGGGTCTGTGAGGACCACCCTGGCCTGAGGGGACCGCTGCGGTTGCTCGTGGACGCGGGGCCGGCGGGGCCGGGCGGCCGGGTGACGGGAAAGGTGTTTGCGGTCCGGCTGCTCAGCTCCCCGCGGGATCTTCCTCTTCGGAAGGTGTCAACTCCTAGAAGTCCCTGTGTCCTTTATTCTGCATGATCCCTACAACGGAGAACCCCCTAAATCCCTCGTTAGGGCGGGGGAGGTGGGAAGGGTGTAAAGGATGCCCAGTGGGGCAGGTGTTCGGCAGGCGACAGACGGCCTCCTTGTGGGCCTGAGCCCTGGGCCCAGAGAGCGGGGCGGGGCTGCGCGGGGCGGGGCTCCCGAGAGGACCCGCTCCCCGCCGGGACTGCGGCCCTCACCGAGGACTCACCGGGGGCCAGGCTCCGAGTTACTGCCGGCCGTACGCGCTCCAAACCACCCTACCCACGTTGTCCTGTTACCGGGCCGTGGTTGTGTAAGATGTTAACCAGGGGAAGCTGGGTGAAGGTGCAGGACTTTTCTGTTCCATTTTTGGAAATTTTCTTTAAAGGTATTCCAAAGTAATACGTTTAAAAAAAGGTAAGATATGTTTACAGAGGGCGAAATACAGGTTTAGAGAGGTTAAGCCATACGCATAAGAGAACACGACAGGATTCAAGCCCAGGTCCTTCACCACTGCCCACCGTGGCCGTGAATTAGTCCACATTCACTTAAACGCACAGGCCCTGCCACCACGTGGAAAACAAACCATCTGCACCCACACAGCCTACTGCCTGCATTAAGGTGATTTTACTATTCATTTGTCTTCACTAGACGTGACACTTTCATTCCACTGTCTTTATGAACATGACATTACTATTCCAGGAAATTCTTGCCCTATAAGATAAAGTCGCAAATAATAGTATTTACTTCAAGAAATGACCCCTCAAAAAATCCACTTAAATGAGTCTCAGCTTTCAATGGATAAGATCCAGACTTTTTGAAACCCTCAACTCAAAACTTTCACCTCTAAACTGTCGTGTCATGATCCTTGCCCAATCTTTATCCTGCCTCAAGAAATGTGCCTTACACTCCCGAAACCTCATAAAAATCCTGACTTTGCCTTCCTCCCTGGGAGATTTACTAAGACTGCCAAGGTAGTGCTAGCACTCATAGCAATAAATTCAGTTTGGTATTATCAATTATTTTGGCGTTATTTTTGGAAAGCAGAGATCCAACAATATTCTCAGTATTATCAAAAATGCTGTTTGACAAACATTCCTTATGTTTGGAAAAAGGTTTGAATTATTTTAAACATATTTTTTCAATTCTCTTTAATTTTGGGTGGAGCCTTCTTTGTCTTCTGAACAGAAACTTTAGACTTAGTGAGTCATGTATTTAATCAATGAGCGTGCGCGTGTGTGTGTGTGCATGTGTGTCTATGTGTGTCTATCTTCTTAACAGTGGTTTTTGTAACCTCAGGAGTGTGTCCTGAAAGGTAACACACTTGTTGCCCCCCGCCTCTGACTATCGGAGCTGGAATGGCTGGAGTACTCCTTCCACGGCCTCCTGAGGAGTCAGAGGGACTCTTCGGAGGAAACAACAAAAAATGGCCTGCCAAGGTTCAGGCGACTGGCCCACAGTGGAGCAGCCCAAACCACCAGGAGATATTCCGCCAGCGCTTCCGACAGTTCTGCTACAAGGAGACCCCTGGGCCCCGTGAGGCCTTGAGCCAGCTCTGGGTGTTCTGCTGTGAGTGGTTAAGGCCTGAGATACGCACCAAGGAGCAGATGTTGGACTTGGTGGTGCTGGAGCAGTTCCTGACCATCCTGCCCGAGGAGCTCCAGGCCTGGGTGTGGGAGCATCACCCGGAGAGCGGGGAGCAGGCCGTGGCTGTGCTGGAGGATCTGGAGAAGGAACTGGATGAACCAGGCCAGCAGGTAGAAAAAGGGCCTGTGCTCAGTGCGGGGATGGTTGGGCGCGGGCATCAGGCTGATCCTTTGTGAGCTCTTGGGATCATGTACACTGTGGGCCCTTCAGATGCCCAGACGAGCCTGCTTGTTCTCAGGTTTCAACCCAGACCTGTGCACAGGAAGTGCTTTCTGAGACATCGGTGCCTCTGGATCCAGCTAAGGAAGCAACATATCTCCAGCCTCAACCCATGGAGATCCAGCTTAAGGGTGAATCTCAGGACCCTCAACACCAACAGGACTGTGGTTAGTGTTGACACTTGGGGCGTATGGCTCCCCTGGAGACCTTAGAATCATTCATCATTCAATAAATACATGTCGAATACTTATTACGTGCTGGGCACCATGCAAGGTGGTAGGTATAGTGAACAAAGCAGACGTGATTCTGGCTTTCACGGATCTTACAATAGTCTGGTGACAGAGGCATTAAATAAACACACAAATGAATGTACCATAACAGACTGCATATGGGGGAAGAAGGTAGAGAAAGCCTTTTTGAGGAAGTAATATGGGAGCTAAATCCTAAAAGTAGAAACTAGCCATAGACGGAAAAGCAAGGCAGGCCTAACAGCGTGTGCAAAACCAAGTGGGAAAGAAATGGGTTTGAAAGAAGGCCAGAGTGACTGGAACATGAAGAGACAGAAGAGCAGAGAGAAGGCCGTCAGGGGCCAGAACACAGGGCTGTGTGGGACCAGGTAAGGAGTCCATACATCTTTAACTTTACTGTGTGTAAGACCCACCTCTGGGTCCTGCGAGAATCCCAGCCCTAGGAAATGCTCAGTAAAGGTGAGCGATGAAGTCCAAGCAGAGGGATAACACAGGATCAGAGATCAGCTCCTTGGCTGAGAGGAGCAGTGCCAACAAGGTGGTCAGAACAAAGTGAGAGCCTGAGAAATTGTGCATTCCTCGCCCGCTTGCTCTCTTTTTTGGTTTTTGATTAGGAACTAACAGGTGCTGCGTAAGCTGGACATTAGCCAGATTGGAGAAGGAGAAGAAGGACCACTTTGAAGACTTGCTGTAGCTTAAGTCAACATTGTGAGGGCCAAAAGTAGGGCAGTTTTGAATGGTAATGGAAGGAAGGGAGGGATGAAGAGAGGTCACTTGTCCTAAAGCCCTGGGAGGTGCTGGAAAGACAACAGACTTGCTCTCACTCCTCTCCTGGCTGGAACAAGGAATCCAGGGTTCAGAGTTGGAGCATTCATACATCTCATGGGTGGAAGTGACGCCCACTCTTCCCAAGGGAAAATGGAGTGTCATTGTTAGAAATAGTGTCTACACAACATGAGTTATGCTTTCTCTTTGTTGTCTTCTTTGTTATGCTGAGGGAAGACTTAAAGGATGCAGGGTACTTCTTACATATAGGTAGGAGTGTATGAAATTCATGTTTTCCAAATTAAGGTGTTTGACATAGGGTTTTCCTAAAGAACTGAAGCTTGCTGTGTGAAGGTCAAAACTTTATTGTATTAGCCAATTAATGGGCATCTTACCCATATGTGTAACAAATTCTTGTAAACTGAACAGAGCCTGTCCTTTTCTTGAAGATATAAGCTGATCATTATGATTAATGATTCAGGCCTGCGGATCACTGCTGCTCTTGGAGACTTTTGGGTAGGAAGGGTCAGCAGCTTGTATCCTAAAATGACACCAGACTATCATGCCAGTAAATGGCAGATGTGCGATGTAAATATAGTCTGTCTCCAGGACCCGTGTTCTTAATTCCTGAGTACTGTTGGGGTATAAAAATGAGGAAGATGGAAAGTTATAGGAAATGAAACTGAAAAGGTAGGCAGAGACATTTTTAACCTTCACTGTGCATCTGGATGACTTTAAAAATATATGTGCCTGGGCCCCACCCTCAGAAATTGGCTTTCAGTTGGACTGTGGTGAGGCCCGAGCATGGACTTTTTTTTTTTTTTTTTCCAACACTCCAGGTGATTTGCATGTGTAGCCAGCTAAAGTCAAGAACCCAGTGGATCACGAAGGGCTTATATACTCAACAGATGAGTTTAGGTTTTATTCTATGGGGAAATTAAAGTTCGATATTCAGAACTTTTAAGTCCTTGGGCAGTTTCAAAATTTGGTAATTTAAACTCTAAGTGTGGTACGTACAATCTACAAATGGCATGTGAAGTCAGAATAATTTTTAAAACAATACAAAACTGCACACTTCAGTACAGCCACTGTAGATGTTGGGATAGTGTGGGCCATCTGATCACACAGCTCCTGGAAAGTAAATGGCTGTAGTCACCTGAATTCTAAGTTCTGCTAAGGAGCACAGTTTCTTGAATAAACCATGTCTTCAAGTCTCTGTAAAGAAGTCTGATAGCAACAAAGTCAGTATCGGTGTACATCCCTTAGACCACTTTGGAAAACCTCCCATGGGATTAATTATACATTGAGAGCACGTGACTTGTTTTTAGTGTTTGCTTATTGATTTTGAGAGAAAGAGAAGGCGTGGGGGAGGGGCAGAGAGTGAGAGCATCTCCAGCAGGCTCCACACTGTCAGTGCCGACCCTGACACAGGGCTTGAACTCATGAACCGTGAGATCATGACCTGAGCCGAAATGAAGTCGGACATTTAACCGACTGAGCCACCCAGGCACCCCAAAACCAGTGTCGTTTTAAAATGTGAAATCAGGGGCACCTGGGTGGCTCAGTCGGTTAAACGGCCAAATCCTGATTTCGACTCGGGTCATCATCTCACGGTTGCTGAGTTCCAGCCCCACATCAAGCCTGCTTGGGAATCTGCCTCCCTCTCTCTCTGCCCCTCCCGCCACTCACCCTCTATCTCCAAAATAAACAAAAGTCAACTTTAAAAATAAAATGCGAAATCAATTTTTTTCATAGGAAGTTTATGAGATTTCCTGACATATCAGTTATCGAGGCAACATTCTCTCACATCCTTTTCCTGTGGGTTCGGTCTTCCTGAAGTTCATTCTTTAATAACTACTTCAGGCACTTTGTGTGTAGACTTCATCTTTGCTTATCTGAAAACACCCTAATTTTGCCCTCCCTTTCTTTTTTTTTTTTTTTTCAACGTTTTTTATTTATTTTGGGGACAGAGAGAGACAGAGCATGAACGGGGGAGGGGCAGAGAGAGAGGGAGACACAGAATCGGAAACAGGCTCCAGGCTCCGAGCCATCAGCCCAGAGCCCGACGCGGGGCTCGAACCCACGTCGAGACCGTGACCTGGCTGAAGTCGGACGCTTAACCGACTGCGCCACCCAGGCGCCCCTTGCCCTCCCTTTCTAATCCCAGTTCAGCTAGAGTAAAATTCGGAATGACAGGTTTTTTCCTCAGGTTTTGAAGGTTCTGCTGGTCCTGCCGCCTCTAGTAGCTACTCTTGTAACTGCTGTAATTTGCTAGCAAAAGGCTCCTGTCAGTCTCAATGCTTTTGTGACATTTTTAGGAATTCCATCTTTTCTTATTAGTAGTGTTTACATTTACTCTTAACCTTTATAAGATGAAGTGTCACTGGGGCGCCTGGGTGGCTCAGTCGGTTAAGCGTCCGACTTCAGCTCAGGTCACCATCTCGCTGTCCTTGAGTTCGAGCCCTGCATCGGCCTCTGGGCTGATGGCTCAGAGCCTGGAGCCTGCTTCAGATTCTGTGTCTCCCTCTCTCTCTGCCCCTCCCCTGCTCACGCTCTGTGTCTCAGTAACAAATAAACATTAAAAAAAATTTTTTTAGGGGCACCTGGGTGGCTCAGTCAGTTAAGTGGCCGACTTCGGCTCAGGTCACGATCTCACTGTCCATGGGTTCGAGCCCTGCATCGGGCTCTGTGCTGACAGCTCAGAGCCCGGAGCCTGTTTCAGATTCTGTGTCTCCCTCTCTCTCTGACCCTCCCCCGTTCATGCTCTGTCTCCATCTGTCTCAAAAATAAATAAACGTTAAAAAAAAAAATTAAAAAAAAAAAAAAGATGAAGTGTCACTAAAAAGCGTGTCCTGTTAGGGTTTTATTTTTACTCATCTTCCTTCGCCCATAAATGCCCTGTTGCTCTAAGGACCCTTGTTTTTCTTCAGTTCTGGAAAATTCTCAGCTATCAGTTCTTTAAATAATGTGGGTTTTTATTTTTGTTTTATTCCTTACGTATTTTCTTCTGGAACTCCCAGAACACACTGGTTAGGACCTATTTATCATCTGTTCATTTTGCTTAACTGCTTTTTCACATCTATTATGTCTTTGTCTCTGTGGTACATCCCAGGGGAGTCCTGTTATGTTCCAGTTTATTCTCTCGGACTCTGGTTTATCCACTTTTAAAATCTCTATCCAGTTTTTATACTGTCTACTCTTGTTCCATTTTTGCTGATTTTATTTCCTAACTCTGTGTTTATGTGATGTGCATACTATGACATCAGTTATCTGTTTTAGGGATCTTTAATCTTTTCAGGATTTTTGATGAGAATAATTTCATCTGGGTTGAATTCATGTTCCAAGTGATGACTTTGTTAATCCTCTTTCCTAGCATTCCATTCACGTTTTGAAATTTTCATGTCTGGGTCCGTTTTGAGCTCCTTCCGATCTGCTTCACGCTCTCCCCTTCCTTAGCAATTCTCTCATTACCTGTGCCCCACTCCCACCCCAGAACCGGGGCTCCAGTGTCATGCGGGGAAACACAGACCATCAGTGTCATCACAGGTGTCCCCACAGGGTTGTTGGCCGCCGTGCTGTCCACGTGCTTGTGTGTGTGTCTGTGTCCCACCCAGACTCTGGCACGAGCTGTGAGCTAGAACCTGGCCCATGGCTTCCACTGTAGCTCCCATTCTGTGGTGTTGTTCCCTTTCTGGTCCACAGAGATGTTTGTCTTGTCTTTTTAGCACAGACTTGTTTTAGAGTAATTTTTATTTTTTTTTATTTTTTTTTAACGTTTATTTATTTTTGAGATACAGAGAGACACAGCATGAACGGGGGAGGGGCAGAGAGAGAGGGAGACACAGAATCGGAAGCAGGCTCCAGGCTCTGAGCCATTAGCCCAGAGCCCGACGCGGGGCTCGAACTCGCAGACTGCAAGATCGTGACCTGAGCTGAAGTCGGACGCTTAACCGACTGAGCCACCCAGCCGCCCCTAGAGTAATTTTTATTTTTATCACTCCATGTATGTGAAGATGAAGTGTGAAGTCGCTGTGTTGTCCTGACTAAAAAGCACACCATTTTCCCCAACCTTTTTTAGTGGGTTAGAAATTATGTTTCTGTACTATGCTTTTTCTTTTCCTTCTTTTTTTGTTTTGGTGTTGATTCATTTTCGAGAGACAGAAAGAGAACGTAAGCAGGGGTGGGGCAGAGAGAGAGGGAGACACAGAATCCAAAGCAGGTTCCAGGCTCTGAGCTGTCAGCACAGAGCCCGACGCAGGACTCAAACTCATGAACTGTGAGATCGTGACCTGAGCTGAAATTAGATGCTTAACTGACTGAGCCACTCAGGTGCCCCACCTATGCTATGCTTTTTGATAATAATCCATAAGTTTTCTTCTCATGCTGATATGAATTTTAGTTCTATTTTATGTGCAGTGATGTTTTGGATCTCATCTAGAGTACATTTTATATTTGCTTATGGCTTTAAAAGACCATGTTCTTGCATAAATGTGTACTTTGTGTAATTTTCCTTTGAATTCTGCACACAGATGTATCTAAGGTAGATGTAACGTAAGGTTTTAAAGTGCCCCAAAACTTTACGATAACCACATATAACCAGTGACATGAGATTTTTGTTTTGTCACCCGTGTGGCAGGGTGGTCTGGTGAGTAATGATCGCAGGCCCTGGTCCTAAAAGGAGGCCCGGGAAAAGGCTCCTATCACTCTGGGCAGCTTGCTTCTCTGCTCCACCTCATCTCTGGGTTTTTGCCCTTCATACGTGGATGCCCTGACCCCCATGACGGCTGTCACCCTCCTCAGCAGGGGGCCAGTGAGAGATCTCACATCTACTGTTAGACCTTGGCTCCTTCCCACCCTGCTCCCAGAGTCTCCTTAGTTGACCCATTTGGGCAATTTGGCCAGTGCCTCTGCCTAGGGTTAGGTCTGCCCTTCACTCTGGGTCCTAAAATGGGGTTACTTTCACAGAGAATCTGCCTTGAGTGGGACAGTCTCACTGTTTTCCAGAAACTGTCAACCACTGAGGAAGTGGCCACATCTCCCACCCTGGAGGAGTGTGGTCATTGGGATGCTGCTCGAGTCACGTCTGTAGGAGACACAGGCAGGGCAGTTGTGGGAGCATGCCTTCCCTGGGTCAGGTCGGTGGGAGAGTCTAGGTCTGTTAAAAGACGCTTCTCTGTGTTGGTGACTATTTACCTGGGGTGTCTCAAATGACCCACAGAGCGGAGCTTCAGGATTGACAGACTCCCAGGTTTTGGGGTTTTCTTTTTGTTTTGTTTTTTTTAATTTAACTTCATTTTTTATTTTTTTTAAATTTACATCCAAATTAGTTAGTATATAGTGAAGCAATGATTTCAGTAGGTTCCTTAATGCCCCTTACCCATTTAGCCCATCCCCCCTCCCACAACCCCTCCAGCAACCCTCAGTTCGTTCTCCATATTTATGAGTCTCTTTTGTTTTGTCCCCCTCCCTGTTTTTATATTATTTTTATTTCCCTTCCCTTATGTTCATCTGATTTGTCTCTTAAAGTCCTCATATGAGTGAAGTCATATGATTTTTGTCTTTCTCTGACTAATTTCGCTTAGCATAATACCCTCCAGTTCCATCCACGTAGTCGCAAATGGCAAGATTTCATTCTTTTTGATTGCCGAGTAATACTCCATTGTATATACATACCACATTTTCTTTATCCATTCATCCATCGAAGGACATTTGGGCTCTTTCCATACTTTGGCTATTGTTGATAGTGCTGCTGTAAACATTGGAATGCATGTGTCCCTTCGAAACAGCCCACCTGTATCCCTTGGATAAATACCTAGTAGTGCAATTGCTGGGTCTTAGGATAGTTCTATTTTTAATATTTTGAGTAACCTCTATACTGTTTTCCAGAGTGGCTGCACCAGTTTGCAATCCGATCAACAGTGCAAAAGATATTCTTTCTCCACATCCTTGCCAACATCTGTTGTTGCCTGATTTGTTAATGTTAGCCGTTCTGACAGGTGTAAGGTGGTATCTCATTGTGGTTTTGATTTGTATTTCCCTGATGATGAGTGATGTTGAGCATTTTTTCATGTGTCGGTTGGCCATCTGGATGTCTTCTTTGGAAAAGCGGCTATTCATGTCTTTTGCCCTTTTCTTCACTGGATTATTTGTTTTTTGGGTGTTGAGTTTGATGAGTTCTTTATAGATTTTGTATACTAACTCTTTATCTGGTATGTCATTTGCAAATATCTTCTCCCATTCTGTCGGTTGCCTTTTAGTTTTGCTGATTGTTTCCTTCGCTGTGCAGAAGCTTTTTATTTTGATGAGGTCCCAGTAGTTCCTTTTTGCTTTTGTTTCCCTTGCCTCCAGAGACATGTTTAGTAAGAATTTGCTGTGGCCAAGATCCAAGAGGTTTTTGCCTGCTTTCTCCTCCAGGATTTTGATGGCTTCCTGTCTTACATTGAGGTCTTTCATCCACTTTGAGTTTATTTTTGTGTATGGTGTAAGGAAGTGATCCAGGTTCATCCTTCTGCATGTCACCGTCCAGTTTTCCCAGCACCACTTGCTGAAGAGACTGTCTTTATTCCATTGGATAGTCTTTCCTGCTTTGTCAAAGATTAGTTGCCCATACGTTTGTGGGTCCATTTCTGGGTTCTCTGTTCTATTCCACTGATCTGAGTGTCTGTTCTTGTGCCAGTACCATACTGTCTTGATGATTACAGCTTTGTAGTAGAGCTTGAAGTCTGGGATTATGATGCTTCCTGCTTTGGTTTTATTTTTCAAGATCGCTTTGGCTATTCGGGGTCTTTTCTGGTTCCATACAAATTTTAGGATTATTTGTTCTAGCTCTGTGAAGAATGCTGGTGTTACTTTGATAGGGATCGCGTTGAATATGTAGATTGCTTTGGGTAGTGTCGACATTTTAACAATATTTGTTCTTCCTATCCAGGAGCATGGAATCTTTTTCCATTTCCTTGTGTCTTCTTCAATTTCTTTCATCAGCTTTCTATAGTTTTCAGTGTATAGGTTTTTCACCTCTTTGGTTAGATTTATTCTTAGGTATTTTATGGTTTTTGGTGCAACTGTAAATGGGATCGATTCCTTGATTTCTCTTTCTGTC
This sequence comes from Panthera uncia, assembly GCF_023721935.1. Lineage (NCBI taxonomy): Eukaryota > Metazoa > Chordata > Mammalia > Carnivora > Felidae > Panthera > Panthera uncia. Next base: position 2,081,695 of record NW_026057581.1, on the reverse strand, counting down.
ACTTCATTGTTGATGTATAGGAATGCAACTGATTTCTGTGCATTGATTTTATATTCTGCAACTTTGCTGAATTCATGAATCAGTTCTTGCAGTTTTTTGGTGGAATCTTTTGGGTTTTCCATATAGAGTATCATGTCATCTGCGAAGAGTGAAAGTTTGACCTCCTCTTGGCCGATTTGGATGCGTTTTATTTCTTTGTGTTGTCTGATTGCAGAGGCGAAGACTCCCAATACTATGTTGAATAACAGTGGCGAGAGTGGACATCCCTGTCTTGTTCCTGACCTTAGGGGAGAGCTCTCAGTTTTTCCCCATTTGGATGATATTAACGTTGGGTCCTTCATATATGGCTTTTATGATATCGAGGTATGATCCTTCTATCCTTACTTTCTTGAGGGTTTTTATCCAGAAAGGATGCTGTATTTTGTCAAATGCTTTCTCTGCATGTATTGAGAGGATCATATGGTTCTTGTCATTTCTTTTATTGATGTGACGAGTCACGTTAATTGTTTTGAGGATATTGAACCAGCCCTGCATCCCAGGTATAAATCCGCTTGGTCATGGTGAATACTTTTTTTAATGTATTGTTGGATCCGGTTGGCTAATATCTTTTGAGGATTTTTACATCCATGTTCATCAGGGCAGACTCCCAGGTTTTTCTTTGCAAGAAGAGTAGTCATGTCTTTGGGACCACATCAGTTTCTGTCTGTCCCCACATGATAATATCCTATTGTGCCCCATATGTCCAGACATGCTTGTTCTGCGTATTTGGAAATAGGATACTTTTCTGTGCTCTGACCCCTCATTTTTCAGTACTCCAGGGGCCTTCATGGCCCCCTGCATGGAGCTGCTTCTCAGCTCCACATCAGCACCGGCCCCCTGGCAGCTTCCCTCCTCTCACAGCCCTGTGCCTTCGTCCATCTCGACCCCACTTTGGCCTTCCCTCGGAACCCACTGTCCTCTCAGATCCTCTCCTGTTATTGACTTACGCCCCACTGACCATCTCCGTCTGCACAAGCCATGCCTGGCCAGTGCAGCCACTGCTGGTCCCTCTTCCTTTGCCTTCCCCCACTGTCTTCCTCATATGGTGTGGAACAATTGTGTTGGTATAGTTAAGCTGTGTACTTGTAGTAGATGTGTTTAATTTTACTTCCTGTATGTTTCAGTGATGTTTGAAATCTCTCCTTTTGTTTCAGATGACGTAATCAGAATTGAGAAAGGAGAATCGATTCAAAAGCAGGAGCTTACCATAGATACAGAGTCTCCAAAAAAGTCACCTGGCCAAATCAACGGAAAAGTCCCTCATTGTGAAGAAACCCAAGAACATGAAGGACAGACAAAGAGATATCAGAGAAATTCTTCAACCGAGAGAAGATATAAGTGTGACGAGTGTGGGAGAAGATTCACTCAAAACTCAAGCCTCATTAGACATAAGAGAATCCACACTGGAGACAGACCCTATTCGTGTAACGTGTGCGGCAAAACCTTCATCCAGAGTTCCCAACTTATTGACCATCAGAGAATACATAACCGATTAAAACCATATCAGTGTGATGAGTGTGGAAAAGCCTTTTATTACAGTTCACACCTTGTTCAGCATCAAAGGACCCACACTGGAGAAAAACCTTTCCAGTGCGGTGAGTGTGGGAAAGCCTTTCACTACAGCTCCGGCCTCGTTCGGCACCAGAGGACCCACACGGGAGAGAAGCCCTACCAGTGTCACGTCTGTGGAAAGGCTTTCTGTCTGAGCTCGCACCTGATTCAGCACCAGCGCGTGCACACTGGGGAGAAGCCGTACCAGTGCAGCGAGTGTGGGAAAAGCTTCAGCCAGAGCTCAGGCCTCTTCCATCACCACAGGATCCACAGTGGGGAGAAGCCGTATGAATGTGATGAGTGTGGAAAGGCCTTCAGTCACAGCTCAGCCCTGGTTGGGCACCAGCGAATCCACAGTGGAGAGAGGCCCTATGAGTGTGACGTGTGCGGGAAGGCGTTCAGTTATAGCTCCCATCTTCTGGGACATCGAAGGATCCACACTGGGGAGAAGCCCTATGAGTGTGACGTGTGCGGGAAAGCTTTCCGGCGGAGCTCGCACCTCCTGGTACATCAGCGAATCCACATCGTAGAGAAGCCCTGGTGATGTCAGCAATGGTGCAGAATTATCCATCCGCACTTTGCTGCAGAACGCCAGATAGGGACGTCTCCGTGATGGAGAAGTAGGGAATTCTGTGATCACCATTGCGGTTTCCGGTGTCATTTGAAAATACTTCTGGAGGCTGAAAGAGGCAATCACCTGACAGCTTGCCAAACAAGCATGTCGTCTGATGACCTGGGACCTTGGAGGGGCTCGTTCCACATCCTCAGACTTTCCTCCTGGAAGCAGGGGCCAGGAGATCTCTATAATCCGTTAGATATGTCCCCAGGGTGCTAGAGATGCTGCTATTCCCTCCCCTGCCTCCTTTCCTCCCTATTTTCTTTGGAGTTGGAGTGATGATCTTGTCTGAAGTGTGAGTTTAGAGTTACTTGATTTACATTTTTAAGAATCCTGAATTTTTGGTTAGCTTGATAAAAGACCTCAGCCTATCGGTTGTCTACACTAAAAACATAAATACAAAAACCACTTTGTAATTTGGGATAAACGTTTGGGTGGGTAGGAAGGTTCCATGGGATGGAGCAGGAGGGTTGATCACACACATCCGGTGACCTTTCATATCTTCCACCAGAGATGTCAAACAGGCCAGGGCGCTGTATTTGGCCCGTATGTGCGTTTTTCCCACATAGTATGTTTTGTGATAACATGAAATTATTTCAACTTTTAAAAATCTGGAGATTTCACATCGAATCTGACTTTCCAGATTCTCTCACAAAAACGCATGATGTGGCAATAGTAGATGCCACCTTCCCACGAGGCAGGAGTTGACTGGAGCAGATTATCACCCACTGCGGATGGACACAGTCCACTACCACACAGCGACCTGGGCTCCCTGACCACCCGCTGCTCCCCCTACCTGTGTGAGCCCTGCCCTGCTCTCCGGGCTTCTCAGGACCACCTTGCCACCAAAACACTGCACTTTAGCTTTAGGCGCTGGCCCCCAAGAAGATTTTCTCTGAAGAAAAGGCTTTCTGCTAACAAAAGCTTGAAGATTTACTATAAAAGATTTAAGGAGCACCTGGGTGGCTTAGTCAGTCGGACATCTGACTCCTGATCTCCGCTCAGGTCTTGATCTCAGGGTAGTGAGTTCAAGCCCCTTCTTGGGCACTGCGCTGGGCATGAAGCCTACTTAAATAAACAAATTTAAAAATGTATACTTGAGCACCTGAAGGTAGAGGAAAGCCACGGTAAAATTTTCCTTAGATAGAACGTACAGGTACTTATTGAGAGTCGACTGTGATGGCTTCTAGCCAGACCTGTGGAGACTAGTTCTTCCTGTGAGATGAAAACCGCATGCTGATGGGAGTCAACACTAATGTTGGAGTGAACAGGCTCAGGGCCCAAAGCAGAGGTGCAGCTGAGGGAGAGAAGCTCAAGATCTGAAGCCACAGGGGCGGCAAGGCCGTGGAATGAGGCCCAAATGGGAGAGTGGGGAGAGGATGAGGCCCAAATGGGAGAGTGGGAAGAAAAAGCTACGAATAAGGGAGGGTCAGGGATGAACAGGGAAGGAGAAAGGTCAGAGACACAAGAAAAACCAACCGCAAACAGGAAGTGGAAGCAAAGGCAGTGAAAACGTGGAAGACCTGGAGGCTGAAGCCCTCAGTATTAATCCACCCTTCATTTCTATGCCTTGGAGGTCAAATCCCTGGTAATGAAAGACCCGTACCCAATCTCAGCTCACTGCGGTTTGTACCGCGCCCCGGGCCCTGTGTGGGCCTCTGGGTGATGGGACACAGGACACCGGTGTCCTATGGAAAAGCCATGTTCTACGGCTTCTTAGCAAAGCCAGCCAAGCAGAAGGACTCTCCCCAGGAGAAGGAAGACATTCTTGGCCTCTCTGGGAAGCGGGTGATTTGCCCATTCCTCCTAAAAAGGAAAAAGTGCGTTGTGAGATAGCAGTACCCATCTTATACTAAATAAATGATGTGGCAAAATGAAAAGTCCTTTGCAGACTGTGACAATCATAGCTGTTATTTGTTGGAACAGCAGTTGTGTCCAGCATCTTGTATCTCATGTCAGCATCCCAACTCTTCTGTAAGGTACGATTTAGTATCTTAAACAGTATGTAGATGTGATTTATTCTTACGAAGGGCTTATAATAAAATGAAAAGTTTTTACTATGTTTAAATGTTAAGCAGCCTATACAAGTATTTTTAAAATATGATAATATGTAAAACAGTCTTAAAATAGTAAAAATTGGAAATAACAAAATATCAACAGTGTATTTAGGTCATGAAAAGGGAGTGATTCTCACCTTTCTACTCTATATTCCAGATGAAAACATTAGAATTCATCATACACATGCGGTAAATACTTTTTAAAAATTAAAATATTACAGAATTGAGCCTTTCTGGAGATGATTCTTTGGTAGCTTTTTCAATTATTTCCTTTAGGATTGGTTTGTTTAGGTTTTCCTACTTTTTTTTTTTTTTTTTTTTTTTTAAGTAATCCCTACACCCACCGTGGGGCTCAAAACTGCATCGCTGAGATCAAGAGTCGTATGCTCCACTGACTGAGCCAACAAGGTGCTCCTAGATTTTTCCACTACTTTTTTTTTTTAAGTTTATTTATTTTGAGAGAGAGAGAGCCGTGCACATGAGTGGGAGAGGGGCAGAGAGAGAGAGAGACTGAGAATGCCAAGCAGGCTCCACACTGTCAGCACAGAGCCTGCTTCAGGGCTTGAACTCAAGAACTGTGAGATCATGACCTGAGTCGAAATCAAGAGTCGGATGCTTCACTAGCAGCTACTCAGGCATCCTGATTTTTCTTCTTGAATAAATTTTGGAACTAAAGGTTCTTTCCCAGAAAATCCCCATCATTAAGATTTTTAAAATTTTGATAGCATACTTTCTTCTTCATCTGCTATTTGTCATTTACAATTTTTAAATTTTTTCTCTCAATTGGATTTACTATAGGTTTTTTGTTTTTAATGGGCTTGCTTACAAATAGTCCATTTTTGGATCTGTTAATGTCACTTTTTCTAATTCTTATTTTTCTAAACTTTTACTTGGGGGTTTCTTTTTCTAATTCCTTGAATGCTCAGTGATGTGAGGAACAAAGGCAAAAAGGAAATGTAGATAAAATTAAATTTCCTTATAACCTGCAGCCATTGACAAACACTTGAGGCAGGCAGGGTGTACTCCAGGAACTCCCTACTGTTTCAATGTTAATGCCTCACTGGAGGGAAAAACCTTAACTTGACCTGCTGGATCCTTTGAGTCTTCTTTAACATAAGAAAATCCCTTTGGAAACTTCCTTTGTCTTTACCTCCCCGAACTCCCAAGTAGATAATCAATCTGTCTTCACAATCCCCGGGTGGCTCTTCCTGCCCACAGGTCCAGTCCCCGTGCTATAATAAAACCACCTGTTCGTGCAGAAGATGTCTCAAGAATTCTTTCTTTACCACATCATTTTGTTCATTTATTTTCTCCCTTTTTAAATAATGAAAGCAAGTGAGAATATACACCCATAAAATACTGTTATTTTGAAATAGTGTACTTGTGGGGCACCTGGGTGGCTCAGTTGTTAAGCATCCAACTTTGGCTCAGGTCATGATCTCACCGTTCGTGGGTTCGAGCCCTGCATTGGGCTCTCACCCGTCAGCTCAGTGCCAGCTTCGGATCCTCTGTCTCTCTGCCCCTCCCTGCTCGCCTTCTCTGTTTCTCTCAAAAATAAATAAAACATTTAATTAAATAATAAAATATTTTTAAAAAAGAAACCGTCTACTAGTGTTTTTGTGAGGTGTTCTTTTTCGGGGGACGGGGGAGATGCGGTGGTAAATTTGGAAGATAGAAGTTTAAAAAAAAAAAAAGTTCAGGACCTGAAGCAGGGTTTGTGTTTGGAACCCAGTGAGAGAATTTGATACATTAGATAAGGAGGGAGAAACGCACTGAAGGGGGCAGCAGGGGATAGTGGAGCTTCCTCTGTAGTTTGAATTTGCTCATTTCTGCATCTCCTAAATGTCCCACCCTAGTGTATTTCATCACTTGTATCTGCCTTCAAAGCAAAGGGAAATTGGCTCTGTTCTTCATCTTAAAGGAATTACACCCTTTTACCAGATGACCTGCCAGCCAAAGCATTTCATAGAGAAAAGGGATATTGGTGACATTCCCCAAACAGGAAAGTTGTAGGTTGTGAAGAACGAATGATGTTTTAAAATAATTCTTTCCTGGTTACAGCCAGCAGTAGTAAGTTTGTGTAGAAAGTTACAGTTTACAGGGGTGCCTGCCTGGCTTTGTTGGTGGAGCTACAACTCTTGATCTCAGGGTCATGAGTTCAAGCCCCATGTTGGGTGTAGAGATTACTTAAAAATAAAATCTTTTGTTAAAATGTTACATTTTGGGGCACCTGGGTGGCTCAGTCAGTTAAGCCTCTGACTTCAGCTCAGGTCATGATCTTCCAGTTCATGAATTCGAGCCCTGTGCTGACAGCTCAGAGCCCGGACCCTGCTTCGGATTCTGTGTCTCCCTCTCTCTCTGCCCCTCCCTTGCTCACTCTGTCTCTCTCATTCTCTCAAAAATAAATAAACATTAAAAAAATGTTTAATAAAATATAATTTAAAAAAAGTTTTTAATAAAAAAGTTACGTTTTACAGAAATATATAATGTATAAAATCAGGTTCCCTGTAAGTTTACCTGAAGTGATAATCACTGAGAACACAATTATTCTGTAAAAATAGTATTATATACTGTTTTGTAACTTACTTTTTTTATTCCATATGCCTTTGGTATCTTTGAGTTTTTAGCCTTTAAAAAGATTGGGCATATAAAAATTTAAATTCCCAAATGTGGACATTTGGGTTTCCCACTTCAAATAAACAATGTTTCTTAGTGTATATTTGAACATTTGTGTAAATATTTCTACATGAATAATTCCAAGAAACTCAGTTGCTGCATCAGGAGGTATGGATGTAGTAATTTTAAAAAGTCTTGCTTTCCAAAAATATACAAAGTAAGAATGCCTATATTTTCACATACTTTCCAATACTGAATATGACTAATCTTTCTGTCTTTAGTAATTTGAACAATTTAAGAAAAGTTTGTTATTGTTTTAATTTAAATTCTTTGTGAACTTGAGCTCCTTTTCATATTATTGTCTATTAATATTTATGTTCTATAAATGTCTACTTAAGTTTGCCAATTTTTCTATTGGCTTGTTGATATTTTTCTTTTCTGTGTGTGTGTGTGTGTGTAAGAGGTCTGTGTGTTTTCGGAAAATCAGTCCTGTGTCTTTTAGATGGCTAGCATATGTTACTCTGGCTTAGTTTTTATTTTCTTCATTTGAAATTGCAAATTTTAACATCGCCAGTTACATTCGTCTTTTCCTTTATGAGTTTTCAGTTATATGTCTTTAGGGTTTTATGCCATGCTCAGAACCATCCCCACTCCAAGGTAGTAATAGCTTTTGAACCAATCTCCCTGCTTCTGCCCTCGTCCAATCCCCTTCACTTACAAGTTTATTTTTTTTTATTTTATTTTTTTTTAATTTTTTTTTTTTAACGTTTATTTATTTTTGAGACAGAGAGAGACAGAGCATGAACAGGGGAGGGGCAGAGAGAGGGAGACAGAGAATCCGAAACAGGCTCCAGGCTCTGAGCTGTCAGCACAGAGCCCGACGCGGGGCTGGAACTCACAGACCGCGAGATCATGACCTGAGCCGAAGTCGGACACTTAACCGACCGAGCCACCCAGGCGCCCCACAAGTTTATTTTTAACACGGTAATCTTTTCAGTAACTGCATCTGAACATGTTACTCCTCTTCTCAGAAATTCTGAATGGCTTCCCAAGAATAAAAAGCAAGATCCTTGAACTCACCCAAGACCCTCATTTCTCTCCCTCTCTCTACTCCCAACACCCTTTTCTTCCCTTAGTTTTGGACACATAAGCCTCCTCCCTGTGCCTAGAATATTTCAAACACACTCCACTCCAGCCTGTGCATTTGCTATCCTCTCCCTGAAACAAATTTACCCTGATGACACACTCACCCATCTCCCTCAATCTTTGCTTAAATGCCAATGTACTAGTGAGGTCCTCCATGTCCACCCTACTTAAAATTGCATTACTTGTTTCTCCCTCCAAACTTCGTATTTCCTTTATTTTCTCCTTGGCAGTAACATCCACCATCTAATACACTATACGTTTTTCTCATTTTTTTATTGCCTGCCTCCCTACCTCATATGTACAAGCGCACACACACACTAAATTATAAAATCCATGAAGGCAAGGGCATTATCTTCTGTTATAGTTACAGCTTCCAGAACAGTGCCCGGCATAGTAGGTGAATAATCAGGGTTTGTATAAGAAAGGGAAAGAGGGGGAAAAAAAACAACAACAACGATGCATTTCTAACCCAAGAGATTAGCAAACATCGAAATATTTTACAAGATCATATGGCCAAATATAGGTAAACCAGAACATCTCTACTGGGTTTCATGACTGGTAATGTTACCAGTTACAAAAGTACGAATACCCTTCCTCTATACTCCACTAATTCTACTTCTAGTAATATATACTATGGAAATAACCTTACACATGAGACAGAAATATGTTTACAGTAACTTATTGCAGCAGCGTTTGTAAAAGAAAAGATTGGAAACCTACATGACTATCAACGGGGTAATTATTAATAAACGACGGCACATACGACCAACTGAGTACAATGCAATTGTTTAAATAGAGGAGGAAAAGAAAAGAAAAGAAAAGAAAAGAAAGGAAAGGAAAGGAAAAGAAAAAAGCAAGCCGGAGGCTGCAGGAAGCCCTTTACGAACAATCTCCAGTATTAGTTGGTAAGAGGAGACAAGCGAGGGGAACGTGCACCTGCCGGATGCGCCTACCCACCCGTGAGCGTGTCCCGAAAAACACTGTCAAACTAAATGCTGGAGAACACTCTTCTTAAATACTGAACGATGTGAATGCATTGTTTTTTCATACCACGTATTTAATAAGTGAACCTAAAAAGCACTGGCAGGACGCGCCGCGGGCCCCGCCCAGGGCCCGCTGGTCCGCCAGGTCCTCCCCGGAAGGCGGGCAGGGAGGTGCGGCCGCCGCCACAGAGGCAAGGCTGCCTAGAGCGGCCGGAAGTGCCCGTGGCCGACGCCATTGGCCGGCCGGGTTCCAGCCTTTGTTCCGGGCCGCCGGGAGATCGCGGCGGTGGTCCCTGTGCGTGTGCGCGGGCGAGGTGAGTCCGCCCTGGCTCCTGGGTCCTGTACGGGGAAGGGGCCGGGGGCGGGCGGGTCCCGGGCGGGTCCCCACAGCCGCGGAGCCCCGGGCGGCGTGTGTTTCGCGGCGGCCTGTGCAGCCGCCGTGCGTGCTCCCGGGTAACCTGTACGCAACCCGGTGAGCAGCGCGACCTTCGTGCAGGTGAGCACCTGTGGCTCCGGGCTGCGTAAGCAGCGTCCGCTGCCCCCGAGCCCCGGAGAGAGGACAGCCCCGCTCGGCGCGCGTCCGCGCAGCCTTCGAGGGCGCCGGCCGCCCGGGGTAGCGTGGCTTTGCGCTCGCTGCACCTTCCGTCGTTTCTCCGCCTCCAACTTTCTCTCCGAAACAAGCTTCCCAGAGACCGGCCTTGAATCCGCCCCAGAGACGATTATCCTCCAGCACAGCCCAGAATGGCCGCAGCCCTGGAACCCGAGGGACAAAGAGGACTCGGGGTAGCGAAGGCGGAAGACCGTTACCGGGGACGGGACTCCGGCCCACAAAACTACAGCCCCCGCAAGAGGGAAGTGTTCCGGCAGCACTTCAGGAGGCTCTGCTATCGGGATGCACCCGGGCCCCGGGAGGCTCTCACCCGGCTGTGGGAGCTGTGCCGCCGGTGGCTGAGGCCGGAGTGCCACACCAAGGAGCAGATTTTAGACCTGCTGGTGCTGGAGCAGTTCCTGAGCATTCTTCCCAGGGACCTGCAGCAGTGGGTGCAGGCGCACCATCCAAACACTGGGGAGGAGGCGGTGAGCGTGCTGGAGGACCTGGAGAGAGAGCTGGATGAGCCTCAGAAGCAGGTGGGAAGGGGACAGTGCCCAGGCTGTGAGAGATGAGGGTGTATGGACCGAGCCAAAGCAGAAAAGGCATGGGAAAGGACATCTGAAGGTATTGCATATGTTATCCTAGAGGAGAACAAGGCTTAGGGAGGGACCTGGCTGCCGATGTCGAATAACGCAAGTGTAGTTCAGTAAAGACGCCGGGGACGGATTCCGAATCAGTTTGGAAGGCAAATAGGTATCAGAGGTAAAGAAGTCTCCAAAATTCACAGCTAACTATTAAGAAATGGGCTACCTGGTAATAAATTTTTTTTAAAAAATGAGAAAACCCTCTCTTTTCATAGGAAAATAGTTAAGGTGGGTTCAAGTAGATGTCAAGAATGTTACAGAACAGCACTGTCCAATAGAATTATACTGTGAGCCACATGTGTAGTTGAGGTTTTCTAGTAGCTACATTTTAAAAAATGAAACCAAGTGAAATTAAATATATTTAACCCAAAGCGGGACGCCGGGTGGCTCAGTCAGTTAAGCATCCGACTTTGGCTCAGGTCATAATAACCTGGTTGGTGATTTAGAGCATCGGAGCCTGCTTCAGATTCTGTCTCCGTCTCTCTGCCCCTCCCCGGCTCACACTCTGTCTCTTTCTCAAAAATAAATACTAAAAAACCGTGTATATATATGTATGTGTGTGTGTATACACATGTATATATATATGTAACCTTATATTTAATAATATATATACTTATCCCAAAGTAATCATGTAGATACTATAAAAAATGAGCTATTTTACATTCTTTTTTGTATTATTTTCAAAATTCATTGTGTATTTTACCCTTTGCATATCTCAGTTCCTGCTAACTACATCTCAAGTGCTCAGTAAGCACGTTGTGCTTGTGGCTATCATATTGGACAAAGGAGTTATAGAAGTGCCCCAGTTTGGTGGAAGGTGGGCTAGATAATTTTTAAGATTCTTTCCAAATCCCAAGATTGTGATCCTGCACTTCTGCGGGTCCTTGTGAGAATTTGCCTGAAGTACAGAGATTAGTCATTTGTTGCCATTTGCAATTGAATGAGAATTTTTCCCTTTTGTGTTCCTGTCCCTGACAAATGCTTCTTTTGATCTTTTCTCTAAAGGTCTTTAAGTTCTTTCACAAAATCTGCCTTTTACCAGCCCAGCCAATGTTTCATTGTCTCCAGGTCCCAGCCAATTCAGAAAGACAGGACACGCTCTTGGACAAGTTGGCCCCCTTGGGAAGGCCCCATGAGTCACTGACTGTCCGGCTCCATCCCGAGAAGATCCACGAGGAGCAGGAATCTGGGGATCCCCAGAGGAATGGTAAGGAGCAAGACTTTATGTGTGTGAGGGAAGATGTGGTTCCTTGTGTTGGACAGGAACTTTCTCACTCTGATCGTCTCCTTTTCGAGTTTTCCTGTTTATCCTCCACCTCACTCTGGAAGATTTTACCTCCCTTCCTAGTGTTGCCTTATCGTGGAAAGAATTATGAAAATTTACTTTTTCATTAGACTTAAAAGCTGCTACTTGGCCCAGTGGATGGGGGATGGAATTTAAATACTCATTCAAGTTAATAATACCTTACATTTCTGGGGCACCTGGGTGGCTAGGTCAGTTAAGCGTCCAACTCTTGATTTTAGCTCAGGTCATGATCTCATAGTTCATGGGATCAAGCACTGCTCAGGGCTCAGAGCCTGTTTGGGATTCTCTGTCTCTGCCCCTGTCCCCTGCTCATGCTTGCTCTCGCGCGCGCGCGCTCTCTCTCTCTCTCTCTCTCTCTCTCTTAAAATAAACACTTTAATAATAAATATTATCTTAAATATCTATCTGTTATTATTCTAGTTCTGAATTCTCTTAAATTTACATTTGGAGCAGGAGAATTTGTATGACACTCTGTATTAGTCTAGTAGGGCTCCTGAAACAGAATACCACCATTTCTGTGTGACTTACACACAGAAGTTTATTTTCTCACCGTTCTGGAAGTCCACGATCAAGGTGTCAGCAGGCCTGGTGTCTGGTGAGGCCTCCCTCCTTGACTCACACACTTGCTGTGTCTTTACGTGGCCTTTTCTGTGTGCACGTGTGCTATTGGCATCTCTTCCTCCTATGTTTATTTTTAATGTTTTTACTTATTTTTGACAGAGACCGAGCATGAGTGGGGGAGGGGCTGAGAGAGAGGCAGACCCAGAATTCGAGGCAGGCTCCAGGCTCCGAGCCGTCAGCACAGAGCCCGACACGGGGCTCGAACTCACGGACCGCGAGATCATGACCTGACACGAAGTCAGACGCTCTAACCGACTAAGCCACCCAGGTGCCCCTTAATTACTTTTTTTTTTTTTTTTTAAGTTTATTTATTCGTTTTGAGAGAGGGAGCATGAGCAAGTGGGGGAGGAGCAGAGAGAGAAGGAGACACAATCTCAAGCAGGATCTGCACTGTCAGCATGGAGCCCGATGTGCGGCTCAGACCCAGGGACCGTGAGATCATGACCTGAGCTGAAATCAAGAGTCCGACGCTCGGGGTGCCTGGGTGGCTCAGTCGGTTAAGCGTCCGACTTCGGCTCAGGTCGTGATCTCCCGGTCTGTGAGTTCGAGCCCCACGTCTGGCTCTGTGCTGACAGCTCAGAACCTGGAGCCGGCTTCTGATTCTGTGTCTCCCTCTCTCTCTGACCCTCCCCCCCGTTCATGCTGTCTCTCTCTGTGTCTAAAATAAATAAACGTTAAAAAAAAATTAAAATTAAAAAAAAAAAAAAAAGAGATGCTCAATTGACTGAGCCTCCCTGGCACCCAAAAGTAAACAAACTTTAAATCCCAGTTTTGCCCAAACACTGGAGTTTTTTTTGTTGTTGTTTTTTTGTTTTGTTTTGTTTTTTTCCAATGCTCTCTGTCCTTTCTCAAGAGGCTCTTCCCACCTGGGGCAGTATTTATACTCCAGTCTGTTATGGATTCATCCTCGCTGCTATAAATTTTACCAGTATGGTTTTCTCATTCTCTAGGCTCCCTGCCAGGTGATTTGTCTAATCTGAAAAATGATTTTAAGTGAAGATCTTTCTAGCTGATACCTGGAAAGATGGCATTCAATGATGTATAACTTAAAAGAGTCTCTTAGTGCTTGCGAGTGCAGTGTGGGATATTGGTTAGCTTTGAAGGTGAGACAGAGACTTCCTCTTCTGTTCATTCTTCTTTTATAAACGTTGTTGAGCAGCTGCGATATGCCAGGGGCCATGCTAGATGTTAGGAATACAAGGGTCAGACTCCTCTTCAAGAAACAGAGAAGTGAGCAATTATGCTATAACCTGCCCAAAACAGGACAGCTGTCCCTGTGGTTGGCCTGCAGGACTGTCAGAGTGGGTTTGCTTGAGCTGAGATGGTCACATGGGTGGGAAGGGAAGCATCCCAGGCAGAGAGAACAGTGTGGGGGGTGGGGAAGCAGCATGAAAGCAGCATTCTAAGAACAACAGTTGCTGTGAGGTGTTTTTGATTTTGATGAAGAGAATTTTGTAGAAGGGAAAAATGCAAGGCCAATGGTGAAAGTTCCTGGATACCATGCTGAGGAACAGAACTTCATCCTATCAGAGATGGAGGTCTGTTACATTAAATAGAGAAGTGGGTGACACAGATTTGAGTTTTTATTTATTTATTTTTAATATTTTTTACATTTATTTATTTTTTGAGAGACCTAGAGAGACAGAGCACCAGTTCGGGAGGGGCAGAGAGAGGAGACACAATCCGAGGCAGGCTCCAGGCTCCAAGCTATCAGCACAGAGCCTGACGCGGGGCTCAGACTCAGAAACCGTGAGATCATGACCTGAGCTGAAGTCGGATGCTTAACCAACTGAGCCACCCAGGCGCCCCTGATTTGAGTTTTTAAAAATCACTATCAGTGATTCTACTTTTTTTAAAGTTACAAAGGCAAACACTGGAATGATATCTCCAGATGTAGTCAAAGATTATTTGAAGCTAATGAAATCACAAGTGACATATTCTTCTCTATTTTCCAAAGCCTGTAAGTGAATGAGCGTACAACTATAGTAAGGAGAAAAGATATAAACACAGGGCAGGGTGAGGGGAGACCACTTGCAGATATAGAACATGGTAGACTAAGGCTGGAGAGAGGAAGGAGGAAATTCAAGAGATCCATATTATTCATTTATTAATGAACATATCTGACTGGATATTGGTGGTGGGGGACTGTTACAATAAAACCAAAGTTTGCGACTTGGGCAGCTGGCAGATAATGGTGTCAGTGAGTGAGAGAAAAATCAGAAGGTGGATGTATCTATATGTGAAGATTTAAGAGTAGATTCGGTTTTTATACATACGAATTTGCTGTCTCTGAAACATCCAAATACAATTCTGTAGGCAGTACAATTTAAAATATGATTCTAGGGGCGCCTGGGTGGCGCAGTCGGTTAAGCGTCCGACTTCAGCCAGGTCACGATCTCGCGGTCCGTGAGTTCGAGCCCCGCGTCAGGCTCTGGGCTGATGGCTCGGAGCCTGGGGCCTGTTTCCGATTCTGTGTCTCCCTCTCTCTCTGCCCCTCCCCCGTTCATGCTCTGTCTCTCTCTCTCCCAAAAATAAATAAAAAATAAAAAAAATAAAATAAAAAAAAAAAATAAATAAATAAAATATGATTCTAGATACAGGAGGAAGATGTGGGAGGAGAAAAGAGATTTGGGAATTGCCCCCGAGTAGATGATAGAAGACATGGCTGTAGATGAAATTGACCAAGAAGAACGTACCAAGTGAAGAGAAGAGAGGCACATGTAAATGTTTGAGGCACGCCACCATGTGAATTTGGGGTGGAGGAAGAGGATTCCATAAAGGAGACAGATCAGGGACTGTCAGAAAAGTAAGAGACACAGAAGAGGGTGGCGGCCCGTGCTGAGACACAAGATAAGAACTGGTAAGAGGGCACCTGGGTGGCTCTGTGGGTTAAGCTCCTGACTCTGGATTTCATCTCAGGTCATGCTTTCACAGTTCGTGGGATCGAGGCCCGAGTCAGGCTCTGAACTGACAGCATGGATCATGCTTGGGATTCCCTCTCTCTCTCCCCCTAAATAAGTAAATAAATTAGGGGGAAAAAAAAAAAAAGAACTGGTGTGCCTGGGTGGCTCAGTCAGTTAACCATCCAACTTCAGCTCAGGTCAGGATCTCATGGTGAGATTGAGCCCCGCATTGGGCTCTGCACTGACGGCAAGGAGCCTGCTGGGATTCTCTCCTTCTCTCTCTGCCCCTCCCCCACTCCTTTCTCCCTCCCTCCCTCCCTCTCTCTCTCTCAAAATAAATTAAAAAACATTTTTTAAAATCTTCAAAACAAATTTAACAGATAGGTCACAAGAATATTTTAACATGTTAACATGCTAAATTCTCAGTATAGAACACAGAATTATTGCTTATGATGGATAGTCTGCAAAACTTTAAGTTCTAGATGGTCGGTCTTTCTTTGTTTTTTTAATGATATCTCCGGACTACTTTCCCTCCACGTGTTATAAATTCAGAAAAATACAGTTCCTAAACCTAAAATTGTAGAGGTTTGCCTACGTGCTACTATCAAAATAACTTGTCAAGGGAAAATAGAAATTGTCTTCCCTTAATATAATCTACTGAAAGGTGCTTTATGAAATCTAGCTATTCTATGAGGTCTGAGAATTCTTACAGAATCCTCTCTGTCTGCACTGAACAGTGTAAGTAGGACTTTTTTTCTAAGATACAGCACCAAGGGCCATATACAGTTTTTATCTGTGTCCCCACCACCACACTCCCCAAAACTGAGAAGCAAAAAACTAACAAAACCCACCAAAACAAAACAAAAAAAAAACCCTGCAGAAATCATAATACATTTTAAGACATGTCTTTCAACTTTATTAAAAGCATGTAATATCTGGTCCAAATCCTCATTTTACTGGTGAAGAAATACACCACAGTGGTTGTACTTGTCTGAGTCTCCAGAGTTATAGGCAGAGCTGAGATTATAGTCAGGCTGGGCCTCCTGCCTGCTGGTCCAGAATGGTTGTTAAAAGTCATCACAATAACATACCCAAAAGCCACTATCTTTTAAAAATAATTTATTGTTAAACAGAGAGACTTTTTTTTAATGTTTATTTATTTTTGAGAGAAACAGCGTGAGCAGGAGAGGGGTCGACAGAGAGGGAGACACAGAATCCAAAGCAGGCTCCAGGCTCCAAGCTGTCAGCACAGAGCCCCATGCAGGGCTCGAACCCATGAACTGTGAGATCGTGACCTGAGCTGAAGTGGGACACTTAACCGACTGAGCCACCCAGGTGCCCCTCTTTGTAACACATTTTTAAAGTATTTCATTTTTTTTTTTTTTTTTTTTTTTATTTTTGGGACAGAGAGAGACAGAGCATGAACGGGGGAGGGGCAGAGAGAGAGGGAGACACAGAATCGGAAACAGGATCCAGGCTCCGAGCCATCAGCCCAGAGCCTGACGCGGGGCCCGAACTCACGGACCGCGAGATCGTGACCCGGCCGAAGTCGGACGCTTAACCGACTGCGCCACCCAGGCGCCCCATAAAGTATTTCATTTTGAAGTACTGGGCATGCTATTAACTTACAGCACTGACTCTCCATTAGCAAGAAATGACAGTTTGTTCCAGTTTCACTCAGCATTTAACCTTGTTCTTTCTCCCCAGACTGTCAAGCAAGCTGTACGCATGGTGATCAAATGAGCTTTGTGGACATCTCCTCTCAGTGACCAGCAGGGCTGGGTGAATCTCAGATTGTAACTGATAGGGACTCTAGGTATTACACATGCCAAAATAACATTGGAAGGACAGCCCTGGCAGAAGATGTCAGAACCCAGTATTTTTCATTTTGTCCGTTCTGAAAAAAGGTCTCTGGGAATCCTATTAGCCTGAGACTAGCACTTAGAAGAGATACATAAACAAGACCCTGAATTCCAGTTGACCAAGAGGTAGACTGAGGTCCATGAGATGAAAAAGCTCACATTTGACAATGTCCATACGATATTCTTTATATTGTTCGGTTGCAGATCTAAGGGAGAGGATTATAATTTCAGTTGCTGACCAAAAAAAGCTGACCTTGTATTAAAAAAAAAACACAAAAAAACCTTTTGAAGTCCTGATGAGATTTTTCTCTGGATTTCTCCCAAAGCCGTGGGGGAGAGACTTATCCTGAGGACTGGTAGATTACACTGAAGATGGTGAAGTGACCATTTAGGGCAAACTCTGTGTCTTTTGTTGTTGTTGTTAATATTCATCAGTCAGCCCCAGGAAAGCCAGCCCCTGGTGACAGCTATATGTAAAGAAGCTGTTGAGGCTAATTGCTGATGTTTCAGAACACTTCTTTTCATGGTAGGAGGTGTCTCTGATTTCCATGATTTGCTTGATCACTCTTACCCTGCTAACCTAGCAATACTTCTGTCACACGTTATACTTTTACAAATGCTTTATCCTATCTTCCCTCATCTGATCAAACAATGGGTAAAGAAGGCTCAGAGGTGAGAAGGAAACCAAGGAAACCACCTGCCAGAATTTATTTTTTTTTTATTTTTTTATTTTTTTTTAACGTTTATTTATTTTTGAGACAGAGAGAGACAGAGCATGAATGGGGGAGGGTCAGAGAGAGGGAGACACAGAATCCGAAACAGGCTCCAGGCTCTGAGCTGTCAGCACAGAGCCCGACGCGGGGCTCGAACCACAGACCACGAGATCATGACCTGAGCCGAAGCCGGCCGCTCAACCGACTGAGCCACCCAGGCGCCCCTCACCTGCCAGAATTTAAACATTGATCAGTTCCAGGACTGGACTCTTGATCTTCTGGCTCTAATTTAGTCCTTGTAATTTCCAGCCAAAGATAACACGGCATTTACATTCCAAAACAGTATCATCTTCGAGCAAATATCCAAACTTTGAGAAAGTCTACTGCCTGGTTTTAAAAACTGATTTTTCAGGAGGAACAGATCTGAGGACGATTGGGAGCAAGGGGGACACGGTGAGGACAGTGAAGAGTGGGCTTCGTGGCTTGGCATCAGTGAGCCACTCGAGCCAGAGTTTCCAGGCCAACCCAGGCACTGAGATGCCCTGGGAGCTCTTGCTGCTGCTTCCTTCAGGCCAAGTGAGCCCCTGAGGACTAACTAAATGACAGCTGCACTGTTAGGATTCCTAGGTTCATTGAGATGGTAGTTACAGCATGACTGAATAGGTGACACTTTCTACCCCCTCCAAATCATCAAAACAGCTATTTTCTTACAAAGTTCAACTCAAATATTTACTGAGTACTTGCTATTGTGTGCTATTGTATGCAAAGCATGAGGTGAAGGACATAGTGATCAGGAAGAGGGAAAAGAGCCAATTTGGGAGATTTAGGGAAGACTTCCTGGAGGAGAGAGTATTTGAGTTGGACCTTGAAAAATACCTAGGCCGTTGATTCTCAAAATGTCCCTGAATCCGGAGTATCTCTCCTACCAGGAAACTTGTTAGAAATGCAAATTTTTGAGCTCTACTCCAGCTTTATCAAAGCTGAGTGGGAAGCCTAGTATTCTGGTTTAAGAAGCCATCCATGTGATTCTGATGCAAATCACGTTTCAGGGCTGGCACTGGAGATGAGAGTGTGGACACACACCAGACCATCCATTGTCACTTCCTCTATTTTTCCTGCCCTGCATGCTCTCAACCTGCTTTTAACTGATTATTATCCTTCATACGGTTCATTTCTCCGATGGTTCCTACTCACTACATTCAGTTCAGATCCCTAATCCCACTGTCTTCTCCCACTTAACCACCTATGTTTCAGGCCCTGACATGTTTCTCCCAAACTCTCAGCTCCCTCCCCGTCTGTTCTCTGACCCCCTGTCTGTCCGTCTTCGTTATCCCCAGCGTATCCGTAGTCCTCATTTACCGCTCAGCACTCTGCCTGTGCACGAGATTGCCAGGTGACCCTTCAATCCACATCACTGCCTTCTCTCTTCTCAATCTCTTCCCAAATAACCCTGCCACCGGCTTCCCCGCTCGCCTCTTAATTTCTTCCTTATATTGTCGGTATGATTTGATGGTGCCAAATCTCTGGTTTGTGCATTGTATGTGACTTTTATAACACACTTAGAGCGTTCATGTGTTCTTTCTCAAACTTAGATTAGGACACCTTTGTGTTTGGTTACAGGTGATGAAACCAGCACTAAGAATGAAGTGTTGTCCCAGAAGGAAGATACGCCCAAGGACACACAGTTCCTTGGCAAGGTAAATGACAGACTTAACAAAGACATTCCTCTGCCTCCTGAACCCGGAGATGCTACTGAAAGCAGGGGCAGAGTGGAGTGGCCGCAGAGGGAAAGAAGGCGCTACACGTGCGAGGACTGCGGGAAGAGTTTCAGTCACAGCTCAGACCTCAGCAAACACAGGAGGACTCACACTGGAGAGAAACCCTACAAGTGCGACGAATGTGGGAAGGCCTTCATTCAGCGCTCCCATCTCCTCGGACATCACAGAGTACACACTGGAGTGAAACCTTATAAATGTGAAGAATGCGGGAAAGATTTTAGTGGGCGCACAGGTCTTATTCAGCACCAGAGAATCCACACGGGTGAAAAACCCTATGAATGTGAGGAGTGCGGGAGGCCCTTCCGCGTGAGTTCGGCCCTTATCAGACATCAGAGAATTCATACAGCAAATAAGCTCTACTAAGATGGTGAAGGAACCGTTCTTAGCTCCTCAGGCCTCGTTAGTTCCCAGAGAATCCGCCTTAGACACTGAGTAACCTGAATGCGGGCAAAGCTTCAGTCGTCATTAAACATTTCTCCGGCACCAGAGAATCTACCTGAGAAAGTTTCCTTTTATTTCTAAATTAGTTCAGTTTCTTGGGAAGAGTTAAGAGTTATTTCAGAAAGCCTTGTCTGTTGACATACTGCTGACTTGCAGCCCAAAATAGCCATTTCCTTGGTGGAAAGGCAGCAAATGCTCCTTCTCAGCTCTCCTTGTTACTTGACCGTTCAGTATACAACTTTGGGCAAACATTCACTTTCTTTTTAAGTTTATTTACTTTGAGAGAAACAGAGATCCCAAGCAGGCGCACACAAGTGTGAAGGGGCAGAGAGAGAGAGACTCCCAAGCAGGTTCTGTGCTGTCAGTGCAGAGCCCGACGTAGGACTTGAACTCACAAACCATGAGACCACGACCTGAGCCAAAATCAAGAATCACACACTCAACCAACTGAGCCTCTTGTGTGCCCCTAAACATTCACATTTTTCTCTGACTTCGTTTCCCATTCCGTAGCATGCAGATGACACAGCAGAAACCTACCAGATACATTGTGTTAAGTTAAAGCTGCTTTTGAAATTAATAACTAAAACAATACTATCTGTTTTCCACCACTACTGCTAGAATGGCCTAAATATTAATCTCATTTTTATCTTAAAGTAGGGAGGACAATCATTTTGTGGAATTTGTTTGCCATTGCTGAAAAAGAGGAAACCATCAGGAAAGATAGCGGGCTAAGGAAGACATTCCAGTGGAAAGGAAAGCAGTTAAGTGATAAGTAGGAGCTATTGGGAAGGAGGGGGGTGATGGTGTATTAGGCATCTATAATGTGGATAATATATCACTCCTGAGTCTCCCGTCACTGTAAACTGAAGGACATGGGAGGGATCGGTCTAGAACTGTATTGTCCAGTATAGTAGCCAGTCACCCACACATGGCTGTATAAACTTAAATTAACTGAAATAAAATCGAAAATTCTGTTCATTAGTGACATTTTAAGTACTCAACAGCCACGTGTGGCTAGTAGCACCTGGATTGGACAACACAGATATAGACCATTTTTATCTGCAGAAAGTTCTAAAGGATATTGCTGTCCTAATCAATCACTGGTAAGGTATCTTCCAGCTTTGACATCCTGTGATTCTGAGTTCAGGAAGGTAGTAAAAGAGATACCTGAGGAGGCTGCAATAGCAACAGATAAAATGCAAACACCCTAAGAAAGTAACTTAGTAATAACTTTATAGCACCTTTTCAGCCTTAGCGAAAGAGTCTATTATAATTGGAGGATTGAAGACTATTAAAGTCAATACAGTAACCTCATCTAAATTAAAAGGCTAAATTATAATCAAGTTTTTTCTTTTTGGCTTGGAAATATATTAGCGGTTCATGTACTTGCAACAGTTTTACATCCCTAATTTGAGAATTTTAATGACATGACAGAAATTGTGGCCAGAGGCCCAGCGCATTCAGATGTACACCATCAAACTGCCCACTGGTTTTAGGAATAGCCTTACCGGAACAACCAGGCAGTGACCGAATCTCTGCCTGAAGACAATAGTCAGACATCCTTGCTTTTGTATTGTGCTCGACTAGTTAAACCACCACAGTCCATTTTGGGTCTCTACTACCACTGGGAGATGAATCTTAGGCCATTCCTTGTGGCTCCATAAAGGTAAACTGGGCTTTTATGTCTTTTGAACATACTTGGTAGAAAATTTTAAAACCTCAAGCTTCACACTCCTACTTGTTTTTATAATAATCATCTGGGCAATATTTTAGGCATTTGAGACAAAAGATTTTTTAATGGTCCTCAGAGAAAAGTAAAGCATTAAATCTCTAGTATTAAAAATGTCTTATTTTGAAAATAAAGTTAAATGCTTACTGAGTGAAGCTTCCCCCTTTACCTTTTGTCTTGCTGAGACACGTGCACGGGAGTTGTCGGCAGATCCTGATCTAGAATTTAGAGAGGCTTCTGCAGTGGGAAGAAAGATGATCCTGGCTGCCACAAGGTTAGGGCTCTTAAAATTGGTAAAGACGTGACAGACTGGTTTGCCTTTATCCTCTCTATGCTAGAACATTCTATTCAGATAGTTGTGAATACCTGTCAGTACAAAGAATTGTCCTAGTCTTAGAGTTGGATACCTTTAAAGGCTGAGTGAAGACTAGTTTGGAGCACTGACACCATGCTACCCTTTTCTAGGTTTGGTGTTGATTCCAAATTGCCACTGCAGTGTCCACCACCTGATACTGACAGAGGGACCATAAGAGTCCAGGAGAGACAAATGTAAGGGGCCAGAGGCAGCCTAGAGTGCTGCAGCAAGAGAAGAAAGGCCAGCAGACCCTGGGATAACCCAGGCATAAGGCACAGGAGCGTGAGGTTAGAGGAGATCTGAGTTGCTTGTACCATGAAGAAACAGGCCTTGTCCCAGTAAGTGTGCAGAAGCCTGAAGAGAAAGATGGTGAGGGTGCAACCAGTTGGAAGAAGAGCTGTGTTCAAGCCCAAGGTTAGCAGAAGAGAAGTTATCTGCTAGACACTAATCAGAACCACTGGGTCCCTGTGGAGCCACCCGCCACCCTCCGTGCACAGCACCTGATCTAGAGGAGCCCAGGTTCTCGGTTACCTCAGAAGCATGTGCGTTGCTCCTCCCATCTTTTTCGAAAGAGAATGATTGTATTTTATTTTGTTTATGGGGTTGGTTTTTTTTTTTTTTTTTTTGAAAGTGGTGAGGATTGTAGTCAGAAGCTTTTGTGAACTGACAAGACAGCTGTGATTGTCCAAGGCCCCTAAACGGAGGTGGGGGGGGGGGGGGCAGCTCTCTCAGCCACAGATGGGGGTGGTGGTGAACTGGGGATTTTGAATGAGGAGCCAGCAGCTTTGAGGGGAGGAAATGGACAAGTGCAGGGGAGGTGGGGTTCCAGGAGGAATGGATGGGCATCAGTGAAAAGGGAGAAATAAGATCAGGGAGAGGGATGGAAGGAAGAGAATAAAAAGGAACAAGGGTGTAGGGAAAAGAACAAATATCAAATAAGAGATGGTGATAGGAACAAGAGAGCGGCGAGTAATCTAATACTGGCATTGGTCACATTTGAGCCTGGGTGGTACGATACAAGCCATACGAAGGTACATTGAGTCTTAGGAGCACAGTGCATACCATTTATCGACCAGGTCTCCATTCTCTTCCTGAGCATGAAATTATTTATAATCAGAAAGTCCAATAATGAAAACACAACTAGAAAGTTTGAAATACTTGAACAAAACAAGCTGCTCTCCCATTACTGATCCCACAAGAGAGTTGCTTATACTAAGGTTCTCAGTCTTTCTTACCCAGATTCTCTAGAGCAAGGTTTCTCAGGCTTGTTGTATTGACATTTTCAGCAAGACAGTCCCCTGTGGTGCCCTGTCCCCTGCACTGTAGGATTTTCCCTGGCTTCCACCCACAGGATCCTACTAGCACCCCCTACTTGTGACAAGCAAAAAAAAAAAAACTTAGGTGGGTGAGCAAAAGCCCCCTTGAGGGGTCAGATTGCCCCCAGTTGAGAACAGCTGATCTGTAGGAAAATAATCTGATTTCCAGGACTGTTCTTAATCAGACACAGTAAGATTCTACTTAGAGATGGTACGTGTGAACCAGCGTTGCTAGACCCTTTTCCCACCCCTAAAAAATGATTCCCGCAGAACCTAAAATCTACTAAACAGCAATCATGCTAAAGAATTAGTCTGCTTTAGAAAGCCATACCTCAGTGTTGAGGACCAGAGGAATCTGCCCTCCAGCGTGACTTGCATAAAGAGCTTACACTACATTTAAGAATGCACACTTCCCTCCCTGGCAGACGTGTGGTGCTACCCTGTCCTTTACCCCCTGGCCTACCATGAGTAGACTTTCTGATTGGGATCTTCACTGTCCGCTGTAGTAGCCACCAAGTGCATATGCTATGCAACTAAGGAACTGCAATCTGAATTTTATTTGATTTTAATTAAATTTTAAAACATAATTCAGTTATTGGAAAACCTTTAGATATATTTAAAGTATATTTGGATATGTGAATCTACTTTTAGCATTTTAAATTTTGTATAATCTCAGTATAGATCAAGTATTTTCAATGAAAATGTAATATCTGAATTGAGATGTGCAATAAGTAGGAATACAGCTTTCAAAGATTTTAGTATGAAAATGTAAGATATTTGGTTAATTTTTATATTATTAGATGTTAATATTTTGGGTATACTGGTTTAAATAAAATATATTACTGAAATTACTTTCACCGGTCTTTTTTTACTGTGGTTACTAGAAAACTGTACATGGGTGCATCACATTATATTCCTATTTATTGGACAGCCTCATCAAGAGCTTCTCGCTCTCGGGTACCTCCCATTCTCCAGGTTCCAAACCACTTTAATTCTGTGAGAGTAAGTTCTATGATGCCAAAGACTTTTTACCTATTATTGATTTGTTCAATGATCAACAAATATTTATTGAGCACATACTGTGTTCCACAGGGGACAAGGGCAGGCTGCTCCAAAATGTGCCACCATGGCACAGTGATTTTTTTTTTTTTTAATGTTTATTTACTTATTTTGAGACCGCGTGAGCAAGGGAGGGTCCACGAGGACTAAATGGCGCACAGAACAAAAACGGAGAAGCAGCAGTGGCTGGAGCTGCACCAGGAGTCGTGGGAACAAGTCTCCCGGGAGCTGCTACCGAGGTGCAGCAGGGGAGTCCTACAGGAGAACCGCCGGGTGCTGGGACCCTCGGCGTGGTCTCCATGGACGCCGGGAGCCCGCGGGCCGTGGCCCGGAGCGCTAGGGAGGCGGTCAGCATCCTGCTCGGCGCTCCCGGCCCCAGTTCCTTCCCTGCGTTGCTGCTGCTCCCGGGTGTGTTTTAATACCCGTCCTGTTCACCACGACCTCACTCCGCACGCCCCCCCCCCCCCAACACCCAGCCACAGCCCGGGCCGGAGATCCGCACCAGCCCGCGGCCCCGCGGCCCCACGGCCCCTTGCCGCCCTCCGCTCCGGAGCCGCTCGCAACCGGAAGTGGCTCGCAACCGCGAGAGCTCGGGAAAACGGGTCCGCTCTTCCTCGACGGCACAAACACTGGGGTTCCGGCCCGAAAGAGCCCTGGGGCCCCAGGTGCAGGCGAGGAGGAGGGTGTTGGGGGGGCTCCCGAAGGCTATATCCCGGCGGTAGGGACGTTCCCCGAAAGTCGCTGGGCCTCCGGCCTGGGCAAACCTCCAGGATTGCTCAGGAGGCCCGACAGTGACTGTGGGGACAGCCCTCTGCCCCCCATCCCTGCGACCTCTCATCTGGAGGAAGAGTGAAGGTGAGCAAATTTTGCCTCCCCTTAAATATGCCTGTTAGGGTTATTTTAGGCTGATTGTTTAAAAAAACAAAACAAAACAAAAACGGGACAGGAGCTCAGAAAAACAAGTAAAAGTTACCCTTTTGTAAGAAACATTTGCATTTTTTAAGGGAATGTCCATTTGTAAGGGTGTCTCCCCAGGAAGAGAAGGAAGAACTCTAAAACTCTAGAAACTTCTTGTCGACAAAGTAACAACAAATATGGTAACAATCTCATCCATCTTTACTGTGCTTCACCTGAAAGCCCCCATAATCTTCATTTGCCGACAGGTGGACATTATATTTAAGGTGGTGACTTGCGCCATCTCAAGGAGTGATGCCGTTTTCCTGGGTCTCCCCATGTATACAGGAGGTATACCTGTTACTGTTATGCCCAGAATTCGTGACCCCCAAAGACCACCAGGGAGCCGAGTCCGATGCAAAAGCAAAGAGCCTTTATTCGAGCTAGCTCGAACTCAATCCCCTACCTGCACTGACGCAGCGTGAGATACCAGAGAGAGGGAGTTTCAAAAGCACAAAGGTTTTATAGGGGTCTAGGGGCAGTTGGTGAGGTAATGGCTGTGGCCTCAGCCATTGGCTGGGGAAGGGTGGGAGTCCTGTTACGCAGGTCGCCCGGCGTGTTTTGATCGGGAAGTTTGAACGGGTGAGCGGGAGGTTACTCAAGGGGAGGAGGCGTGGTCTGAGGTTTCTGCGATTTTCCCGGAAAGGGGGCATGTCGGGGACACAGTCATTCAAGGTGGCGGACACAGAACAAGATGGAGTGGGCAGGCGCAGGTCCGCCCTTTCATTACTAAACGTCTTTTTCTCCTGTTAACATTTTTATTGGCTGTTGGGGGGACCTCAGCCAAAAACCTGGAAGGGTAGCTTGGAAGTTATTTTGGCTCTCCCATAAAAGTAAAGTGCAAAACAAGACTGGAGTAAGAGAAAAACCATGAAGAATGGAAAAAGGGTGTGGTCATTGTGAGCGACCTATAGCTGCTCATCTCAGCAGTCTCACCAAACTTGGCACCTGGCACAGGTGAGCTCTTGAGAAGTATTACCTGGATGAATAAGGACAGATCTCAGGGAAAGGAATTAATAGAAAAGAAAGGAGAAGGTGAATCATATTGACTAAATTTAGCCACTTGACAAAACAACTCAAACCATTTTTCCTGTCTGAAATGTAGGGCACATCTGCATATTTTAAGGGCCACTGCATACCCGAAGTGGGAGAGAGAGATCTCGGAATAAATACTAGATGAGGAAGCTTATACTCTGGTTAAGAGCATATGCAATAATAACAAGTAATACAAAACAGAATGTGATAAATAGATTAATGAAACCCTGAGAAGAGAGACCTGTTATGAGAATAACAGACTAGTGTTTAGAATGATAGGAAACAATGAGACAACTCCTGGACTTGAGAGGACTCGGGAGACTCACAGTGATTATGGGGTAAGGAGAGGGACATTCTAGGGGGCAGTAAGGCAGATAGGATTGCTAATGGTAGAAAGAAAGGAAAAAATCTAAATGTGTGTCAATAGGAGGGACTGAAAGTCTCTGGTCAGCTCAGGGAATGCACATTTGTTCCAAACAGACTACTTTTTGCCTTACATGGGCATAGGTGATGTCAGGATAAGGCTGTAACCTCTGTAGTACTCAGCCAATGAGGAACCAGGGGATGGACTTGCACACTAGGAGATAAATTGTCTGCTGTAACTGCCCCGAGTGTGCCTGTCCATCAGACGCCCACTCTCGTAAGAACATTGATTAAAGCCTTGCTTCACTGTGCTGCGAGTCTCTGCATCCCACCTTTGATCCGGTTGATGGGTTATTTCTGACAATCTTTATTATCCTTGTTAGGAAATAAATCTGCTCCAAAAGGAGATACGGCTTTGAAAAGCTGAACTGAAAGAAAATCTGTCAGAAGACTTAGAGAAATGTGAGAAATCCTTGGAGAATTGTTTCCCAACAATCTAGGTAGCAGCATTTGGGGGTAGAGGAAATGTCAGCTTTTATTTATTTATTTATTTATTTATCTATTTATTTATTTACTTAATATTTTTGTGTTTGCTTTATATACATGTAGATTCTCACTTTTATCATATTTTGTTATTTTAATATTTTAAAATATAATAAAAAACAAAAGGCAAACAAAGAAGTTTAGTCAGCTTTGGTCACTTCTTTGAGTCTTGTAGTTTTATGAGCTCCTGTATGAACAACCCTAAAATTTTGTCCTCCAGTTAAACTGTCTCATGTTGATTTATTAGGCCAACCAAAGAACCAAGAAGGGAAGAGAGAAAGTTTTTCCTCCCCTGCCTCATTACAGTTAATCCATTTTTCTGTTCCCTGGGTTGTCTGTCCGTGCTCTGGTCAGACACCTCTGCCCCTTCTCCTTCATGCTCTGCTCTTGATGTTCATTAGGTGTCTTCTGACGCGTGGTATCGCGGTATCGCTTGTATCTGGGAGTGAGTCACGTGCTGGTGACTGTAGGTGGTGTGAACTTCCACTGCAGTGGGAGGAGGCTACTTCTGCAGCTGGTCTTACCCCAGTGGAGAGTCTCAGTCTAGGTCCCACACGAGCAGGCTCCAGGCAGGCCTTCCTGTAGGGTGAGTGAGCAGAGGGCAGGCAGACAGGCCAAGGACCTACACAATTACCAAAACAGGAACCTTCCTCTAGGGTGGCGGGCTTCAGTGTACTTCACTTTTAGAGAATGCTATCTTTATTTTTCCTCCTCTTTGTTCCATTGTAAATGTCCTGAATCATCTCAAGTTTTGCTATGCTTCGTTCAGTCTCTTGGTAAGAGCCTTTCCGGTTGTTTTAGAAAGTGAGTATCTAGCTGTGGGCAGAGGACGCAAGCCCCAGCGGCCAGCTAGGGAACATCTCCAAACTTCCCCAAATGCAGTTCTTAAATGAATGACCCACTCTTGCCCTTTACAATTGTCGGTCCTGAGGTTTGACCTTCTCCGGTGATACTGAGTGAGGAAGCAAGTGTGAGAATCCAGCCACCTATTAAACCAGACTTCAAAGAGACTAGCAAAAATGTGAAGTAATTCCACTCCTTTCACTCACTTTTTGTTTTAGAAGATATTGTTAGATTCCATAAAATATATTAAAGTTAACATGTAATGGAAATGTTATTGTTATTTCAAATATTTGTTAATTCCTCAGTTTTAATTTCAAATACAGCAAATCTTGATGGATATGAGCCACATAAAAATAAGCTCTTTGGGGTCCTCATTAGTTTTTAAGAATATAAAAGGAATCATGAAACCAAAATTTTGTTATTTTTTTAAGTTTTTTATTCTTAGAGAGAGAGAGACACACACACACACAGAGACAGACACACACACACACAGAGACAGAGAAAGACAGAGAGAAAGAGCAAGTGGGGGAGGGGCAGAGAGAGAGAGGGAGAGAGAGAATCCCAAGCAGGCTGACAAGCTCAGCACTCTGCACTGACAGCACAGATGTGGGACTTGATCCCAGGGACCTGTGAGATCATGACCTCAACGGAAATCAAGAGTTGGGGGCTTAACTGACTGAGCCACCCAGGCACCCTGAGACCAAAATTTTAGAAAATTACTATGCTAGTCCATATACTACATATGAAGTGATGCTTCTGAAACTAAAATTCAGAGCAACTGAGGAGAATCTGGGAACACCTTTGAGGTTCCAGGTGTGGAAAATATTTGGAGTGGTATTGTAACAGCACTCCAACTGATCTCAAGGGTGAATTCGCTTCAATTTTATGCACTCCTTTCTTGCTGACCTAAGTCCCTGTGTCTGTGGCAGAAATAACCTGCTTTCCTTGAGATTTGCAGACCACTGGCCTTGAGGAGTGAAGGACCAGACTTTCCCACAGGATATGGCCTGACCGCATTGGAAAATAGCTTTGGCTTTGCCAGAGAGTCTGTTCAGGGTCATGTCCACATACGACTACCACCTGGGCACCTGCTTCTCCTGTGTGTAGCCCCCTCCCTTTCCCATGCCTTCCCCTTTAAAATTCTCTGGACTATGGGGCACCTGGGAGGGTCAGTCTGTTAAGTGTATGACTTCAGCTCAGGGCATGATCTCACGGGTCGTGGGTTCGAGCCCCACGTCGGGCTCTGTGCTGACAGCTCAGAGCCTGGACCCTGCTTCAGACTGTGTCTCTTTCTCTCTCTCTCTCTTCCCCTCCCCAGCTCATGCTCTGTCTCTCTGTCTCAAAAATAAATTAACATTTAAAAAAAATTCTCTGGCCTCACCTGGACAGGGAAGATGGTCTTTGAAAGATTTGTCCACCCTCTTTACCACCGAGGTACCACCCTCTTTACTACCTGGGAGGTAGTCCACCCAGGTTACCGGCTTCTTGACTAAAGTAAACTTTCCTTTCCCACAATCACTTGCCTCTGAGCACAGATTTTCCAGCAGCGAGCAGCTGACGCTAAGTTTGGAAATGTTTCTCCATCTAGTAACATTAATAGAAATTTGTCCCCTGCTTATAGAAGTGGGGAAAGTACCAGTAACTGGAGTCTAACATTTTTGTGCCTTGGTGGGGCTGCTGTTGCTGTTGGACTTAGCAACTCAGGAAGTTTACGTGTCCTCTAATCCCTGGTGTGGCTAGTTCTAGTAGTGGTCTAAAAAATGAAATGCTTTTTTAGGGTATGGCTCAGTTGGTTAAGCATCTGACTCTTGGTTTGGGCTTAGGTCATGATCTCACCATTTGTGGTGAGATCTCAAGCCCTGCACTGACCTCTGCTTATAGTACGAAACCTGCTTGGGATTGTCTCTCTCCCTCTCTCTTGCTGCCTGTCCCCTGCTCTGTCTCTCTCTCTCTCTCTCTCTCAAAATAAATAAACTTAAAAAATTAAATGCTTTTTTTCCATAGTAGGAAGTTAATGCATAATAAAGAATATTTGTAAGTGAAAAATCAAGAAATAGCAGTGTTAGTACATTATAAATATAGAGGTTAATATGAAAAGTAAAAGGAAAGAGTTAACTGGATATCTCTAGGGAATAGATATTGGTAGGGAATGGAGGAGTGAGGGAGGCCTGGTGTTTTTCACACCATAAAACTAAGCGTACTATTTAGTTTTGTTAACTTTTTTTTTTTTTTAAGTAGGCTCTATGCCCAACGTGAGGCTTGAACTCACAACCCTTGAGATTGAGAGTTGCATGCTCTACCAACTGAGCCAGCCAGGCGCCCCCAACATAATAAATTATTTTTAAGTTTATTTATTTATTTTGAGAAAGAGGGAGAGCATGCAAATAGGGAAGGGGCAGAGAGAGAGGGAGACACAGAATCTGAAGCGGGCTCCAGGCTCTGAGCTGTCAGCACAGAGCCCACTGGGGAGCTTGAACTCACGGACCATGAGATCATGACCTGAGCCAAAGTCAAACGCTTAACCAACTGAGCCACCCAGGTGCCCCACCAACATATTTTCAAGATTCATCCGCATCATTCATCTATTAGTAGCTTCTTTTTATTTCTGAGTAGTATATATTGTATGAACATTACACTATTTCACTCTCTATTCTCCTATTGATGAACATTTGGGTTTTTCCAGTTTGGACCTATTATGAATAGAGCTGCTGTGGACTTGTGTTTTCATATGTCTTAGCTAAATGTCTAGAAGTGAGATTACTGGATCAGAATGTAGGCATTATTTACCTTCATTAAAAATTGCCAGTTGTTGAAATTAGCATACCATTTTAACTCCCACTAGCATTGAATAACAGTTCCAATCGCTTCATATCCTCACCAGTACTTGGCGCTGTTAGACATTTTAATTTTAGCCATTCTAACGGATATGTAGTGGTTTTAATGCTTTGTTGTGATTTTTGTTATATTTCCCTCTATGACGTTGAGTACCTTTTCATGTACTCATTGGCCATTCAAATATCTTCTTTTGTACAGTGTCCGCTCAGATCTTTTACCTACTTATGTTAGTTTGTCTTATGATTGAGTTGTGAGTGTCCTTTGCATACTCTGTATACTAGTTGTCAGAAATATGTATCACACATGTTTTCCAGGCTGTAGCCTCTCTTCTCACTTTCTTAATGGTGCTTTTTCTTGAGCAGAAGGTTTAAATTTTGATGAAGTCAAATTTAGCAATATTTTCTGTTATCATTAGTGCCTTTCGAGAAATCTTTCCTTAGGTCATGATACTATTTTACTTCTAAACTACCTCTGTGGAGCGCCTGGGTGGCTCAGTCAGTTAAGCGGCTGACTCTTGATTAAACTCAAGTCGATCTCAACGTGATTGAGCTCCACGTTGGGCTTTGCGCTGATGGCATGGAGCCTGCTTAGGATTCTCTCTCTCCTTTCTCTCTGCCCCACCCTCTCTCTCTCTCTCCTTCTCTCAAAATAAATAAATAGGGGCGCCTGGGTGGCTCAGTCGGTTAAGCGTCCGACTTCGGCTCAGGTCACGATCTCGCGGTCCGTGAGTTCGAGCCCCGCGTCGGGCTCTGTGCTGACGGCTCAGAGCCTGGAGCCTGCTTCACATTCTGTGTCTCCCTCTCTCTCTGCCCCTCCCCCGTTCATGCTCTGTCTCTCTGTCTTAAAAATAAATAAAACGTTAAAAAAAAATTTTTTTTTAATAAATAAATAAATAAATAAACTTAAAAACAAAAACCAAGGGCAGAGTTCCTGGTCTGTTGCCAGTTACTTCCAGTCACCACCCCATCTGGGAGGCAAGAACTATAAAATAAACAGCAAAAATAAGTGTTTTGAAGGAGTCTAGAAACACTGTAACTTCTCAGTGCTTATTCTTATTTGTTTCATTGTGATGATTAGATGAAAACAAAAAAAACCCTAAAAACAAATAAAACTACTAAGATTTAGTCCTGATGGGTGGACAGAATATTTTCCGGTTCAGGTTGGAGACTGGATAGAAACATTGGTGGTGGGTATCAGTAGGAGCAGCTAAAGAGGGGAAGTTAAGGTGAAGATTGGAGGGGCACCTGAGAACTCAGAATAAGTGGGTGGTTAGGAAAGATGTTGAAGGAATCATAATAGGAGGGGGACCTAAACAACACAAATAAGACATTTTCCTCAACCCCCACCCCCAAATCCTAGTTAGTCTGAAAAGCTAAATCTTTAATACAATGGTATTAAAGTGTGCACTAACACGGCAGTAGGTGACTGATGTCAGCCTTCTGTAATCTCAAGTGACCTCAAGGAGGTCCCAAAACAGGAAGAACCGGAAAAACAGTGAAACACAGGCCTGCAGGCAATACTTCTGATCAAATATGATAGAAACATAATGCATGAAGGCGACGTGTAAATTAAGATTTACACCTATGTGGAAGTCCGTGAATCTTAACGTTTACAAGGACACATAGTAGATACCCTGAGAGGGCAAGGATTGGGAGCACTGCTTGCAAGCACGTGTACTCTTTCCATTTTTGCACGGGACCCCTGGAAGCTAATGAGCATGCAAGCAGTTGTTCAGAAGGACTGAAATAGTGTCTCAGTAAGACAATGACTAGAATAAAGCCCCTACTAATCTACTGTGAGATTGGCTTTCTCTCAGTCAAGAAAAGAATGAATGTAGATGTGAACGTAGATTTGCGGTATTAAAACAAAAGTCCACTACTGAAGCTTCCCTCCCGGGTTTGGTATTTGAAAAGCTAAGCTACAAAGCTGGCTTTAAGAGATTGCAATTCAGTAAGATAGAAAAGGGCTGAACAGATACAAAGATTCAGAGGAAATTTATTCTCAATCACAATGGTTGGTCTTTCTTTCTCTCTCTTTCTCTCTCTCTTTCTCTCTTTCTTTCTGAGAGTAGAGAGCGAGCGAGAGCGAGAGAGTACGAGTAGGGGAGAAAGGCAGAGGGAGACAGGATCCTAAGCAGGCTCCACACTCAGCACGGAGCCGGTTGTGGAGCTTGACATGGGGCTCGATGTCCCCAACCCTGGGATCACGACCCCAGCCGGGACCAAGAGTCTGACACGCATCGGACTGAGCCACCCGGCCGCCCTTACAATGGTTGTGTGAACACAACAGTACAAGGTGTACTATTTATTATTAAGCGCCATAGGGGATTCAAAAGGCTGTGA
This sequence comes from Panthera uncia, assembly GCF_023721935.1. Lineage (NCBI taxonomy): Eukaryota > Metazoa > Chordata > Mammalia > Carnivora > Felidae > Panthera > Panthera uncia. Next base: position 2,048,453 of record NW_026057581.1, on the reverse strand, counting down.
ACCGTGATGGGGAGGAATTCCTCAAACGATCGGCAGTCTGTACAGGAGGCTCGGAGGACAGCCGAGTGCGGGGGTCTTTCCGCGCCCAGTCGCCAGCACCGCCAGGACCCGAGCTCGCACCCACGTCCCCGCTCCCGCCGGGGACCGCTAGGCGCGCACCGGCGGACGAGCCCGGGGCTTGCGGGGGGCGGGGCGCCGGTCCCCCTAGCCGGCCGGCCATAGAGCTTCCAGACCTCCAGGTTCCTAGAGAGCCTCCGGAAGTGCCTCCCGACAAGATGCGCGTCGGTCGAGGTTGTGCCTTCGCGGGTTTGGAAGTTGGAAGCCGGCGGGCCCGCGTCCGACTACAGCTCTCGCCCGGTTTGCCCCCCCGCCCTTCCTGCGAGCCCGTCCGTCCGTCCTCTGCAGCCTCCCTTCCCCGCCCCGGGCCGCCCCCAGAACTCGCGGTGAGTAACGGGCCGGGCTCCGGGCGGGGGAGGGGAGGGCTTTGTGGGCCAGAGTAGGCCGCCGCCGGGGCCAGGCCTGAGGGTCCGCAGGGGGCGCGGACTCGGCGGGAACCGGGGACAGACCGGGTCGGGGCCGGGCCTGAGGGTCCGCGGGAGGCGCGGACGCGGCGGGAACCGGGGACAGACGGGGCCGGGCCTGAGGGTCCGCGGGGGACGCGGACGCGGCGGGGACCGGGGACCGAGGGGCCAGGGCCGGGCATCAGGGTCCGCAGGGGGCGCGTCCCCAAACTCTCGCTTTCGTCATCCCGTTCCTCTTTCTGGGGTGCTGTTGTTCTTAAAATGGGAAACCGGCCCCACGTTATCTTCTATGCAACTGTTCCCACGATCCGAATTGTTTTTACTCAGCAATTTTGCATTTCCTTCACGATACAAAAAAAAAAAAAAAATTTTTTTTTTTCAAGCTGTACTTTGTTTTTGGAAGCCCCGAATTATCCTTGGAAACCTATGTTTGCTGTTAAGGCAATCTGCTCTTCGTAGTGTATGCAGAACACGGTGGCGCGTTGAGATAACTGCACAAAAGACACATTTGTCACATCTCTGGGGTAATAGAGAATTCACCCTTACTCCGAGTACTTACTTTGTTCCTCAAGGCCGACTAAAGTAGATGCCTGGGAACCCTTTTTGGAGGGGCCCCGTTTCTAAAACTCAGGGCACTCACGAGTGGTTTTTTTTGTCAGGCAACAGTAAGACCGCCGCTACCACCTCTCAAAACAACCCATATTCCTGTTGTTTGATTAGTTCAGTTAAGTATATTTATGCAGGAATCGTTTTAACAAATCCTAAGCATTTTGAATTCGTGGTGAAGGGTGAAATGTAGCAGATGTTAAAACTGGCTTCCTCACTTTGATAACTGTAAAGCAGTTTTGGCTTCACCGGTTTTTCTCTTGATCTTTAAAGCCTGGACGATCTCTTTCTTGTTTTGTTTTCGGTTCTCAAACATCCGCAAGTAGACCTCATTAGTTTGAAGGAAGAAAAGCATTCCTTTTCATCTATTAAGAGATTAATGCTTTAAAAAAATTTTTTTTAATGTTTTATTTATTTTTGAGACAGGGAGAGACAGAGCATGAACAGGGGAGGGTCAGAGAGAGAGAGAGAGAGAGAGATACGGAGACAGAATCCGAAGCAGGCTTCAGGCTCTGAGCTGTCAGCCCAGAGCCCAACGCAGGGCTTGAACTCACAAACCACGAGATCATGACCTGAGCCAAAGGTGGACACTTAACCAACTGAGCCACCCAGGCGCCCGTAATGTCCTAATTTTTTTTAAACAAAATTTTTTTTAACGTTTATTTATTTTTGAGACAGAGAGAGACAGAGCATGAACAGGGGAGGGGCAGAGAGAGAGGGAGACACGGAATCTGAAACAGGCTCTGTGCTGACAGCTCAGAGCCCGACGCGGGGCTCGAACTCACGGACCGCGAGATCGTGACCTGGCTGAAGTCGGACGCTCAACCGACTGCACCACCCAGGCGCCCAAGAGAATAATGCTTTTAAATCTGAGTTGTGTCTTTAGTAGTTCACAGGATTATGTAGCATTTGAGATCAGGAGACTGTACATGTTGACTATTTTAACTTCCTAAATCAATAAACTTGAGCAAGTATTCTTTTTTTTTTTTTTTAAAGTTCATTTTATTTTGAGAGAGAGAGTGGGGAAGGGGCAGAGAGAGAATCCCAAGCAGGCTCTGTTCTGTCAACATGGAGCCCCATGTGAGGCTCAAACCCGTGAACCTGAGCCAAAGTCAAGAGTCCGATGCTTGACTGAGCCACCCAGGTACCCCTTGACCAGGTATTCTTTTTTTTTAATGTTTTACTTTATTTTTGAGAGACAGAGACCGAGCATGAGTGGGGGAGGGGCAGAGAGAGGGGGAGACACAGAATCCCAAGCAGGCTCCAGGCTCCGAGCTGTCAGCACAGAGCCCGACACGGGGTTCGAACCCACAAACCGTGAGATCACAACCTGAGCTGAAGTCAGACACTTAACTGACTGAGCCACCCAGGCACCCCTCAACCATATAGAATTTTAAAGATAATTTTCCAACTTTTTTCCTTTTCTGTCCATGCTCTCTAAGGGTGGTTTTTTGTTTTTTTAAGTTTATATATATATATATATATATATATATATATACACACACATATATACATATATACATACACACATGTGTGTGTATGTGTATATGTGTGTATATATGTATATATACATATATATGTATATATAATTTTTTTTTTTTTTTTTTTTTAAGAAAGAGAAGGAGAGAGTGTGCGCGATCTGGGGAGGGGCAGAGACAGAATCCCAAGCAGGTTCTGTGCTGTCAGCACAGAGCCCGACACAGGGCTTGAACTCACAAACTGTGGGATCATGACCGGAGCTGAAATCAAGAGTCGGCTGCCTAACCAACTGAGCCACCCAGGCGCCCTGATATATTTTTTAGTAATCTTTACCCCCCAACATGGGGCTCAGACTCAGCACCCTGAGACCAGGAGTCGCAAACCCTTCCCACTGAGCCAGCCGGGCATCCCTCTAAGTAAGGTTCTTAATGGCCCTGGAGTCCTTGCATGGGCATCAGTTCTGTGAACTGTGCTGAAATTGAATGTAAGCTTTTGTGCCTATGGGGTTTTTTTCTGTGGAAAAGCTCTGTGTTTTCATTTGATTGTAGAGACTGAACTACCCCTACCCCATTCTTCCCCCTGCCCCCTAAAAAAAACTCCTGAAAGAGGCACTGCTTTCAAGACTCATGTCAAGAAGTAGATGTAATCTGATTTTCCTCCTAAGGGCCTGTCTCTCCTCTTTCTTTGAGGATTATAGGTGTGGTTTTCTCATGTTCATCTCTTGCCAGCTGTTTTGGATATACTGCCTTCATTTATGCTCCTTTCCATTGTCTGTAGTGCTGCCTTTGTGGTCTTTCTGGAATACAAATATGTAATAAAACTTCCTTGTTTTATAAGAGGGACAGAGAAGAAGGTGACTGCCACAAACAAACATTTGCAATAAAACCGTGGCCATGGGCACACATTTACAGTACCTACACAATGTGATCAATCCTCTATTTGGACCATGTGAAAAATGTCTTGGCAAGAATGAGCACCTTAATCTGCTTGTGGGTTGGGGCATGTCAGAGTGGGAGTGACACACACCTCAAGAAAAAATAGTAGGTAAGCTGAGACTTTTAAGTTCGAGTGAATGGTTTCAGCTAGACCGGGCTTTATGAACCTTGGCATTGACAGATCATCCTTTGTTGGGGGGTCTGTGTTATGCATTGTAAGATGTTTAGTAGCATCTTGGGCTTCTACCTACTGGATACCAGTAGAATCCCTTCCCTTCAGTTTTAACAACCAGAAATGTTTTCAGAGATTGCCAAGTGTCCCTGGGAGAGGGGAGCAAAATTGGCCCGGTTGAAAACCACTGAACTAGAATAAAGAGCTCTGTAATAGAGTGGAGCTTAAAGAAAGGCACATTTGGGGGTGCCTGGGTGGCTCAGTTGGTTGAGCGTCCGACTTTGGCTCAGGTCATAATCTCACGGCTCGTGAGTTCGAGCCCCGCGTCAGGCTCTGCGCTGACAGCTCGGAGCCTGGAGCCTGCTTCATATTCTGGGTCTCCCTCTCTCTCTCTCTCTCTCTCTCTGCCCTGTCCCACTTGTGCTGTCTCTCTCTGTCTCTCAAAAATAAATAAAATAAACATTAAAAAAAAATTTTTTTTTTAAAAAGAAAGCCACATTTGGAAAAGGTATGTGAAGGTGAGCTTATAGTAGATAAAGGTAAGCAGGTTTACATACCATAAAGGACATTGCATATCATGCTGAAGAGGTGGGTTCCCTTTCAAAAGATTTTAAAGTGATGAGTTATATTACATATTTATTAAAAGTCTTTCTAGAAAGGTGTTAATTTTATAGGGTAACATATTATAACAAAGTAGCACAAGCTGGGTGGCTTAGCACAGCAGAAATTTATTCTTTCGTAGTTATGGAGGCTAAAAGTCCAAAGTCAAGATGTTGGCAGGGGTGCCTGGGGGCACTAAATTGGTTAAATGTCTGACTTTGGCTCAGGTCATGATTTCATGGTTCATGGGTTCAAGCCCCACATTGGGCTCTCTGCTGTCAGAGCAGAGCCTGCTTCGGATCCTCTGTCCCCTCCCCTCTCTGTCCCTTCCCCACTTGTGCCCTCTCTTTCAAAAATAAAATAAACAGAAAAAAAAAAAACAAACTTAAAAAAAAAAAAAGATGTTGGCAGAGCCACGTTCACCGACTTTCTGCTTGTTAAAGGCATTCCTTGGCTTGTGGCTGCATAACTCCTTACCTCTGCGTCTGTGGTCTCACAGCTCTCTTCTTTGTCTGTGTCTTCACATGGCTCTCTCTTTGTATATCTCAGTCTCTGTGTCTCTTACTTTCCTAAAAGAACACCAGTCATGTTGTATTAAGGGCTTACTCTACTCCAGTATAACCTTAACTTAATTACATCTGCAAAGACCCTATTTCCAAATAAGGTCGCATTCACAGGTATCAGAGGTTAGGACCTCAGCATGTCTTTTGGGAGGACACAGTTCAACCCACAACAGGCAGCTGTGGACAACATGAATGAGAGAAAAGAATAGCCAAAGGCAGGAAGACCACTTAACCACTGCAAGTACAGGCAAGAAGTGATGTCTGTTACCAAAGCTAAAGGCCATAGACATACCCACAAAGAAATAGGACCCTTTAATAAAGTCTTTAGATCTGTAGGTTTTGTATCTAAATCTTGCTCTTAAACAAAGACAGATACCTTCCGTGTTAGATATTATAAATAATAGCCCTTGAATGATCTTTGATTCTATCAATAAAGTAAAAGATACAGATCTTTACTTATAGAGAACATACAATTAAGTTAGGAAGTCAAAACTCCTTTGCAACTAATAATACGTAACTGTAGGAAAATTACTCATTTAAAGTGAGCTCTACACCCAACGTGGCACTTGAACTCATGACTCTGAGATCAAGGGTTGTATGCTCTTCTGCCTGAGGCAGCCAGGTGCTCCAAGAAAAGATTTTAAAGGAGAAAATATTCTGTCAATTCCTTTAAGAATAGGTATTTGGGGCATTAATGAAAGAAATTGGAGAAGACTTAAATGGAGAGATAGAGTGTGTTTATAGAATGGATATTAAAATGTCAGTGAGCTGTATAGATCCAGCACAAATCCAGTTCCGGGAGAGAGGGTTGGTAGGAATTTATATCAAAAGACCATGGAATTAGAAAAAACAGAGGCTCCTGGGTGGCTGAGTGGGTTAAGCGTCTGACTCTTGGTTTTGGCTCAGCTCATGATCTCACAGTTTGGTGGGTTCGAGCCCTGCATCAAGCTCTCTGCTGACAGTGTGGAGCCTGCTTGGGATTCTCTCTCCCTCTCTCTCTGCCCCAACCCCACTCACACTGTCTCTGTCTCTCTCAAAATAAATAAACTTAAAGTCAAAACAATTTTGAAAATATTGCAACAAAGTTGCAGGACTCTTAATATTTGGTTTTAATATTTTAAAGCCGCAATAATCAAGACAATTTTGTTTGGGGAAAAGGGTAAACATATAGGTCAATGGACCAGAATAGAGATTACAGAAATAATAACACACATACGTGGTCCATTGATTTTTGACAAAGATGTAAAGATAATTCAGTCGGTAAAGGGGTAATCTTTTTGAAGGTGCTGGAACAATTTGGTAGCTGTGTTCCAAAAAGTTAAACTCCATCCACAACTCAAATTCTGTACAAAAAATTAACTCAAAATTTGGGATGCCTGGCCGGCTCAGTAGGTGGAGTGTGTGATTCTTGATCTCGGGGTCATGATTTTGAGCCCCATGTTGGGTGCGGAGATTACTTAAAAAAATTAACTCAAGATGGATCATAGACCTATGGTAAAACCTAAAACTATAGAAGTTTTAGAAGAAAACAGGAGAAAATCTTTGCGACTGTGAGTTCAGCAAAAATTTCTTAGGTATGACACCAAAAGCACAATCCCTAAAAGAAAAAAAATGACAAATTAGACTTCAGAAAAGTTATGGATTTGTGTTCTTGGAAAGGCACTGTTAAAGGAATGAAGAGGAGGAAATACTTGCACATCATATATATCATAATGGTCTCGTGTCCAAGATATGTAAGGAATTCTCAAAACTCAATAATAAAGAAGTTTATTTTTAAAACAGGCAAAAGTTTTGAGCAGATAACTTCACCAGAGAAGATAATATGGGTGGTAGACAAACAGGTGAAAGGATGCTCTACAGAAGTAGAAGGAAGATGCAGATTTAGACCGTAGTGAATAGGCATCTATCTGGGTGGCTCAGTCAGTTGAGCAACCAACTTCAGCTCAGGTCATCATCTCGTGGTTCGTGGGTTCGAGCCCCACATCAGGCTCTGTGCTAACAGCTCAGAACCTGGAGCCTGCTTCAGAATCTGTGGTGTGTGCTCGCTCTCTCTCAAAAATAAACATTAAAAAAAAAAAAAAAAAGACCATAGTGAGATATCAGGGAGTGGTTAAAAAATTAATTAATTAATTAAACCATAATGAGATACCATTACATACTTGTTAGAATATCTAAGATTAAAAATAAAACCATATCAAATGCTGCTTGTTAGGATAGAGAGAACCAGTTCTCACATATAGCCAGTGGAATGCAAAGTGTTATAGGCACTTTAGAAAACAGTTTTGGACTCTGCTGTCAGCATGGAGCCTGCTTTGGATCCTCTGTCCTCCCCTCTCTCCCCACCCCTCCCCTGCTCATGCTCTCTCAAAAATAAATAAACATTAAAAAAAAAAAAGTTTTACAGTTTTTTATAAAGTTATACATAGACCTGCCATGTGATGCATCAGTTTTACTTTAGATATTTACCCAAGTGAAATGAGAACATGTTTACACAAAACCTCAAATGCAAATGTTCATCGTGCCTTTATTTGTAATCGTCAAATACTGAAAATGAGTTGAGATACTCTCAACTAGGGAACAGATAAACATACATCTCCATAAGGAATAAACTACTGGTACACACGACGTTGATGACCTCATATGTATTATGCCAAGTGGAAGGTGCCAGACTCAGAAGGATACCTACTGTATGATTCTATTTATAAAACATTCTGGAGGTTGTTAGTGTGTGTAGATGGGCATTTAGGTTCCTGGAAAGGTAGCAACCAGTGCTCCAAGGAGTTGTAGAGTGAGATAAGGTCCACGGGAGAAGTAGTTAGCTTTGACATAGGAGGGAAGATGGAGAGCACAGAAGGATAATGGACATTAGGTGGAGAAGACTTTGGTGTTAGGAATTCTGGACAATAGCTTGAGCTAGATTATGTAGAAGTGTATGTCTGTTGGGGTGCCTGGGTGGTTCAGTCCTTAAGTTCAGGTCATGATCTCATAGTTTGAGTGCCACATTGGGTGAGCTTGAGCCCTGCTTCAGGTGAGCTTGAGCCCCACTTTGGATGAGCCCCGCTTCTCTTCCTTCCTCCCTCCCTCTCTCTCTCTCTCCCCCCCCCCACTCCTCTCTCTCTGTCAAGAAAGAAAGAAGGAAGGAAAGAAGGGAAAGAAAGGAAGAAAAAAGAAGGAAAGAAAGAAAGGTCTGTTGAACACAAGGGATAGGTTGAGAGTTGAAGTGTGTAGAAACAGTATAGCTAGAGTTGCAAATACGGAAGGTTAAATCAGCATCAGTGAAGACCAGCTGAGGTTAAATGCAGACCTTCAATTAGACCCAGTCTACATGGTTTCCTAACTTTGTTTTGCCATATTCCCCATCCCCAAGGAGAGGAAGCAGAAGGAAGGGAATATTCCCCAGATGGATTTGGCATGGCAGAAAGCTAAGGAGGTAAGGCGTTACTTCTGGAACAGTGGAGAGGATCACTTAAATGACCAAGCCATGAAGTCTGTGTTGTGGTAGGAACTTGTTAAGCTGTCTTAGTAAATTACTATGACCTTTGATTTGCTTTAATATTGTTTGACGATTTCTCTTCTCCAAGAATTGCCCTTAGAAAAGAGGCCCTTGGAAGGTTCTTCTTAAGAAGATAGAGAAGGTAGTGGAAACGAGCCTCCTGAGTTTTTCCAGCCCTAAATGGCAGCAGAATCAAGAAAGTTGTCAGCCTCATCCCCACCAGACCACTCTCCTGAAGAAGACCTTGTAATTGTCAAGGTAGAGGAAGATCATGGCTGGGACCAGGAATCTAGTCTGCATGAAAATAACCCTCCTGGCCAGGAGTCATTCCGTCTGCGCTTCAGGAAGTTATGCTACCGGGAGACATTAGGACCCCGAGAAGCTCTGATCCAACTCCGCGCACTCTGCCATCAGTGGCTAAGGCCAGATTTGAACACCAAGGAGCAGATCTTGGAGTTATTAGTGCTAGAACAGTTCTTGACCATCCTGCCTGAGGAGCTTCAGACTCTGGTTAAGGAACATCAGCTAGAGAACGGAGAGGAGGTGGTGACCCTGCTGGAGGATTTAGAAAGACAGATTGATATATTAGGACGGCCAGTAAGTAGACGGATGTGTGCATGCTGTGCCCACGGTGTGTGCAAGCTGGGTGATAGACACCAGCACCGCAGCGGTGGAATGAGCGCTGGGTGTCGATTTCTGTTTGTGAGGATAAAAATGGTTCCGGTACGGCGTGGCTCATATTGGTAGAGTCCTTTTTATTTTTGTAAAGGATACGTGTACGTTTTTTATCCTCAACATCCTTGCAGTGATCTTTGCCAAGTGGGAAACTGGTATGTGGGTAGCTTGAATTACTTCAGTTACTTTGGACACTCATGATTAAAGGTAGATCTGAGACCAGAACTAAGGTTTCCTGGTTTGTTACCAAAAGTTTTTTCTGTTGAATAACTGCTCTAAGTTTCTGTTTATCAGGCTTCCCATGCCTTGGGAGTGCAAAATGGTAGGAAGGCATCAGAAATGATGCCTTTCTGCGCTAATCAACACATCTGTGTTCTTACTGCCTCTAGGAAGTAAGTGAGTGTGTCCCTAGAGATGAGCTCTTCTTGATTGTTTTATGTTGTTCACTTCCTCTCGCAAAGGAATTTCTTGTAATGCAGCTGCCCTGTTGTTTTCAGGTCCCAGCCCGTGCACATGGACATGGACTCTGGGAGGAGGTCGTACATTCAGAGTCTACGCCAGGGCTTCCAAATACTCAGCTCCGACCCATGGCAATGCAGCACAAATCTCCGGTGTCCCAAGGGTCACAAGAGAAAGGTAAGGAACCAGATTTCATTGACGAGAGGGAGGAATAGGAAAGAAAGTACCTGTTGAGTTCCTGGAGAACCAGGAACTAGAATTTTTGTGTACAGACCGGTCCTAAGATCTGAGTTTAAGTGTTTATCTAGGCTTCAAATATAGACTGTCAGTCCCATTGGTAAGTTCAAGAACAAATCAAAGAATTCGGGGATTCTTATATATTCACACATTTCTGTTATCCCAGTATATTTTTTTAAATTTTAGTTTAATTTAATTTTTAAATGTGTTTATTCTTGAGAGAAAGAAAGTGAGCAGGGGAGGTGCAGAGAGAGAAAGGGGACAGAGGATCTGAAGCAGGCTCTGCAGCTGACAGCAGAGAGCCTGACATGGGACTCAAACTCATGAGCTGTGAGAGCATGACCTGAGCTGAGGTTGGATGCTCAACCAACTGAGCCATCCAGGTGCCTTCCCAGTGTGTTTTTTGTTTTTGTTTTTTTAAGTTTATATATGTATTTTGAGAGAGAGAGAGAGGGAGAGAGCATGTGCATGTTGGGAGGTGGGAGGGGCAGAGAGAGAGAATCTCACTTGATCCCACTAACCAGGATCATGACCTGAGCCAAAACCAGAAACCAGAGTTGGGTGCTTAACAAGTGGTGGGGAGGGGAGGATGTGCTACAAATGCCTGCAACGTGAGAGCATGAGCTGGGCAGGGTCAGAGGGAGAAGTAGAGAGAGAATCTCAGGCCAGCTCCACACCTCGAGCCCGGACATGGGGCTTGATCCCATGACCCTGGGATCATGACCTGAGCTGAAATCAAGAGTTGCACATTCAGCCCACTGACCGACCCATGTTACCTCAATGTATTAACAACATAGACGTTTTGAGGTTTTGCTGGTATCATCATGCCACTTTATTTATAATTATTTCAGTATATAATTCTTCAAGCAAGAGCATTTTCTTTGATAGCCACAATAAATGCATCACAATTAGGAAGTGTAATGCTGCTACTGTACTAATCTGGTCCATAGTTCATACACATGTTTTGTCCCTTGTCCCAGTAATCGTCCAGAATCTAATCCAAGATTCCATTTTGCAGTCAGTTGTTTTGTCTCTGTAGACTCCTTCAATTCAAAATAGTTTCTTGGCCTTTCTTTGCCCTTCATGACCTTGACATTTTTTGAGAGTACGGGTTGGTTATTTTATAGAATAGCTGTAAAATTTGGGTTCGTGTGATGTTTCCTTACGAGTAAATTCAAGCTGTGCCTGTGTGTCAGGAACTCCCCAAAAGTACTGTTGTATCCTTCTCAGCATTACAACAGGAAATTGTCCTGTTATTGGTGTTGGTACCTTTGATGACTTGGTTAAGGTTATTCTTGGTTGGGTTTGGGGCGCCTGGCGGCTCAGTGGGTTAAATGTCCAACTCTTGATCTCGGCTCAGGTCATGATCTCACAGTTAATGAATTTGAGTCCCTCATCAGGCTCTGCGCTGACAGCAGAGTCTGCCTGGGATTCTCTCTCCTCCTTTCTGCTGCTTTCCCGCTGGCGCATACTCTCTCTCTTTCTCAAGATAAATACACGTTTTTTTTTAAAAAGGCTTATTTTTGCTAAGGTAATCATTGTGGTTACTATTTTTCCCTTTATGATAAATAAGTAATTTGTGGGGGAAGTACTCTTGAGTCTGTGTAAGTATTTGGTCCACATCAAACTTTTGTTGCTAAAATACTAGTTTTAATATTCATTGTTGCTTCTTGACTGAATCGGTGATTACTAAGACTTACAAAATGATGATTTTCTAACTATGTCATTCCTTCTACCCTTACTTGTAATAGAAAGTGTTCCCTCCCCATCTTACTTTATATGTCAGTATGGACTCCTAAATTCTTACTTTATTCCAGAAATAAAGTATCTTTAGTTATCTTTATTTTATTATTGTCTTTATTTTGATGCCTAAATTGTCTCAGATTTGTTCAGAGGAGGCCCCCCTCAGTCTGGCTTCTGTGTCCTTTTGACACTTCCCTATCATTTTTTTGAGAACTTCTTGCAGAACAAGACCATTCTAGTGTCATCTTGTGTTTACTCTGCATTTCTTTTTTCATTTATGTGTTTTATAGCAGTTCTGTATAAATGGGTTTTTAACATTCCTAAAGAAGAAACATAGGAACGGTTTCAGTTAGTTATATAATTCTTGTCTAAAGTTCTAAAGCGTATTCCCCAAAACACAGTAGTCTGTTTACTGGTGTTGCACCGTCTGATACCTATGGGAAGCAGATAGTGGCAGTCATGGTGGACATTTCAGGAAGGTAATAGAGTTAATGGAGGTAGATTGGTTCTGTTGGTTCTCATATTCCATTTGCCAAGAGATGAAGACCTGAAGAAATGCTGTACACAAGCACAAGGATGGAACGTAGTTTTGGTGGGAGAGAAGAAATTGAAAAGCAGCTCCTGTTAGGAAACCAGCACTCTATTTTTGACACGGAATTTCAGGCTGAGTGGGACATCAAAGTGCAGATGTCCTGTGGGCAGCCATTAGTGTGGACCCAGAGGCCAAGATGTCAGATTTGATTTGATTTGACTTTTTATATTTTACATTCTTTCATTTTATGTTTCATTTTAATGTTTTAAGTGCTTATTTAAGCAGTCTCAAACTCATGACCCCGAGATCTGGAGCCGCATGCTCCACGTACTGAGGCAGCCAGGGGCCGCTCAGCACTTCTTGTGCAAAACCTCTGACATGCGTATCTTCTGAAATGCAGACAGCTTTGGAATGGGTTAGTGCCGGCTCCTGCAACTGTGGGACAGGGTGGTCTCACTCCTCGCTTCTTTCTCCTCTCAGCCATCTCTACCTGTGAGAGTCCTGCCTCTTCCCAGAAAGGAAGTCCTGGGAGCCAGCAGATGACGGCCACGCTTCTCACAGCAGGGCTGCAGGTGAGTTGTACTGCCTCTAGATCTGCTTCGCAGCACAGGTGGCATCTGCCACGTGCCCAGGCTCTCTGTAGCAGTACTCGCCAGGAACTTGCCCCAGATGTTTCTGCAGGATTCTTGACTTCCCCCACCAAATCTGGTGCGTTTCCCTCTTTGTCCCCCGCTTAGTCAGATCCCTTTACACAGTATGTTCCCACCCCTTGATCCTCCCCAGCACTGGCGGACCTCTGACAGTCTGGGCTTGAGCCATGGAACAGTGCCAGTCCCACATGGGGATTTTGTTTTGTTTCAGACTTTGGAGAAGATCGAAGACATGGCTGTGTCCCTAATTCGAGAGGAGTGGCTTCTTGATCCATCACAGAAGGATCTGCATAGAGATGACAGGCCAGAAGATTACAGAAACATGTTCTCCCTGGGTAAGGAGAGCTCTGGTTATTGTCATCATTTAAGGTTTTTTTGTTTGTTTGTTATGTGATGGTAGCTGTGAGTTGTCTGAAAGACATTCTTAAGTTTAAACTCAGGAACTAACAGAGAGAAACAGTGCTGGCCCATGGACTTTTATTCTCTGATCCAGGGCTTACTCTGGGTACTGTTCTGTCTGCCAGTGGGAGTCCTCTGCTCCCAGCCCTGTGGGACTTTCGGGCCTGTCGTGCTCCTCCCTGTCAGTGCCAGGGTTTTTCCCATTCCTGTCCTGTTGGGTCATTCACTACGTCTGTATTCCTACCCACTCCCCAGCTGCCCCTCAGGTGGTCCCTTCCCTGCCTTCGTGCCTCCCAACAGCCCTCCTTGTTCATGGCCTTTCTTCCCCATTTGGCTTGTGGTACTTCTGCTTGGCCCTGTTCTCATCTCCCTGGATTATGATAGCAGCTTGGAGACAGATGGAAGCTGTGTGATTGCTGGTAGTTTTTCCCTGTGTGTTTTCCTTTTCCCTTATATTCTATTCCTTTCTAACATGGAGAATAGAAAGTGACATTGGCTTGATGTTTATCACATTTTAATTTCAGGTGGTGAGACCAGGAGTGAGAACAGGGAATTAGCTTCGAAACAGGTAATATCTACTGGAATCCAACCACATGGAGAGACAGCTGCCAAATGCAACGGGGATGTTATCGGGGGTCATGAGCGTGGAGAAGCCCGAGATCTTCTGGGCAGATTAGAGAGGCAGCGGGGAAATCCCACCCAGGAGAGACGGCATAAATGTGACGAATGTGGGAAGAGCTTTGCCCAGAGCTCAGGCCTTGTTCGCCACTGGAGAATCCACACTGGGGAGAAACCCTATCAATGTAACGTGTGTGGGAAAGCCTTCAGTTATAGGTCAGCCCTTCTTTCCCATCAGGATATCCACAACAAAGTAAAACGCTATCACTGTAAGGAGTGTGGTAAAGCCTTCAGTCAAAACACGGGCCTGATCCTGCACCAGAGAATTCATACTGGGGAGAAGCCCTATCAGTGCAATCAGTGTGGGAAGGCTTTCAGTCAGAGTGCAGGCCTCATTCTGCACCAGAGAATCCACAGTGGGGAGAGACCCTATGAATGTAATGAGTGTGGGAAAGCTTTCAGTCATAGCTCTCACCTCATTGGACATCAGAGAATCCACACAGGAGAGAAGCCCTATGAGTGTGAGGAGTGTGGGAAAACCTTCAGGCGGAGCTCACACCTCATTGGCCATCAGAGAAGCCACACTGGGGAGAAACCCTACAAATGCAATGAGTGTGGGAGGGCCTTCAGTCAGAAGTCAGGCCTGATTGAACATCAGAGAATCCACACTGGAGAAAGACCCTATAAATGTAAAGAATGTGGGAAAGCCTTCAATGGGAACACTGGCCTCATACAGCATCTGAGAATTCACACAGGGGAGAAGCCCTATCAATGTCATGAGTGTGGGAAGGCCTTTATTCAGAGGTCAAGTCTCATTCGGCATCAGAGAATCCACAGTGGAGAAAAATCTGAATCCGCAGGAGTTTAGGGAAAAAACTACAGTCCTAGTGTGGGCATTATTCAGAATTAGAGAATCCACGTGCTGGTGAGAGGTCTTTCAGTGCAAGCGAAAAGCCAGAAACTTTGTCATCACTACAACCTTAACGTGGGATCAGAATCGATAGCGGTGGCAGAGTTTGAATAGCTCTTCGGTAGTTTGGGCCGGTTCCTTGATGCAGGTGGATCAGCTTGACTGTCTTAGGAGGGGTCTGCTGGAGTGGAGCTCCTGCTGGCCTGATGCATCCTTTAGAAACACAGTAGCATCTGAGCAAGTGGCTGCTGGTGGAGGCGCTTAATTCTGTCTTGCGGGTGGGTAGCTGTAGGTGTGAGAGGCTCCTCCCGGTTCCTCTGCTTCTTCCCATCTCCCGTGATCTCCTCCCCCCACTGATTCCCCGGCAGGCGCACTTGTTATCCCGATCTGATCCGAGAAGCTACTTTAGAGTTTGAAGCAGCCTCCCTGTGAGACTTGTATTTGTACTTAGCTTTCTAAGAACCTAGTTCTAGGGAAATTTTTACAGACACGTAACGTATTTATGCTTAAGTGTGCGTGTTCTTTTATCCCAACGTTCCTGATAGTGGAAAACCGTATTCCCACGCAAACTCAGAATGCTATATTTTTAACAGCACTCCAGCATTTTTCTTCATATATCACCTTCACTGACTCCTCTGAGTCACTGAGCATCCATACGTGTCCTCCACCACCCCCACCCCCAGCACCTGTGTCAGCAAAAGAAGTGATGTTTGTGGGAGCGAAGCAGAGAAGGAGGTGAGTGGAGACCCAGCCTGGCTGCTCTCGAGCTTGGGTGGTTGTACCTTTGGATGACTTCCGGCTCTCTTTTCCACCTTCCCACTGTATGCCGTGGTGCACAGAGGTGTGGACGCTGTTCCAGTTATAGCATCGTGTGGGCGAAAGGGGAGACAGGTGCTTGAAGACTCAAAATCCTTACAGAGAACGTGCGCTCATCCCTTCTGGCCCATTACAGTCCTGCCCTCTCAGGTTCCCGTCAGTCTGCACAAACCCCTGACTGGATGGTCTGTCACTGCTGTCATTGCCTTCGTCCCCCTTCCTCAGATGGCCTTAGCACCTCACCCTTCATTCTCCATCTGTCTCTTGCCATTAGCTTTATAAATGCACAGCGGTGATCTGTCGAATACCTCACCCCACAGTTCCTCACTGTTCTGAATTCATCTGTAAGCTAGCGGAAACACAATATTAACTCATTACCGGGCACCGTCTTTCTCCTTTGAGGCTTTCCATATACCAGGGGCTATTGTATAAAGTAACAAGGCTGTTTTAAGCAGCACACCAGAACCTGTGCATCCGAACACGGTCTGCCCTTTCAATTTGGCGGTCCGGGTTGTTGCTGTAGCGCTACCACTCCTCCCAACATTTGGAAGACTTCTAGTCTTGAATAGTATCTCGTTTTGGACCATTACCCACTTGTTCACCAGACTTGGAGTTGAGTCATTTTTGGCTTTTTTTCCAAAGTCAGCTTCAAAATGGGAATTGATTCCATTAATCCTATGCCGAGGAATATGCTACACATTCTGAAGAAAACGCCAGGAGAATTGACACAACTTCACGCTGACTGTTCTGAACAGGGACAGCACTTACTAATCATGTTATTTTAAGATTGGTGTTTTTAAAAACCAGTCGTAAAATCTTTCATTGTAAAGGTCCAACTTTTATATCATAAATTCCTTCCCTATAAAATCCCTTCTGTATCCCGCTATGGCCCACCCTGACCACTGACAACATCAAGGTTGTTCTACCTATTTCATTGAGCCATTGATACCCACCTGTCACAGGTCATGCTTGGTTTCCTTGGTTTCCTTGGTTAACTGTTTCTATTTTCTTTTTTTTTTTTTTTTTTTAAGTTTATTTATTTTGAGAGAGAATCCCAAGCAGGCCCAGCACTGCCAATGCAGAGCCCAATGCAGGGCTTGAACTCCTGAACTGTGAGATTATGACCTGAGCTGAAATCAGAAGTCAGACAATTAGCTGACTGAGCCACCCAGGCACCCCTCCTTGGTTAACTTTTTCAAAATAGTGCTTTCCATTATCCTTTATTTTCTTACTCTTTTTTTTTTTTTTTTTTTTTTGGACTATAGATTCCCTTGCACTTGAAGGGAATTCCATTCCTCATTCTCTTGTACTTGAAATTTCAAGACACCAGGAGTAAATCTGGTCTCTAGATCCTTGTTCTCTGCGTACCCTCTGTAAGACACGAACTCTGCCTGAGGCCAGTGCTGCCCACATGCGGGTCTTACGGGATGGAGTCACTGTCCGAGGGAAGATACGTGCACACGTGCACGGTCTCCCAGGCGGTTGAGGGGAGCACTTGTCCGGTGAGGGCTCTTAGAGTAACGTGTTGAAATGACTGTAGGCACACCAGCTAACATCTCTTTACTACAGTAATGTGTAGCCATGCTATGCACTAAATCCATAATTACTAAGCATCTGGCCGAATTCAGAGGAAAGATGTGCCCTGAAAGATCAGTGTTCTGGAAAGAATAAGGACAGACTGGGACCTGAAGGAACTATTGAAGCTGGTTCAGCCGCATCCAGAAATAGCCACATGGTGTAAGAAGGTAGAAAAGGCTGTTGTTTATTTGGGGCACACATAGAAGGCCATCCTTGGTCTCTGCTAATCACTGCACCAGAGTGTGGTTGCTCCATCTTTATGACCTTGTTGTGAGCTCTTAACTGAGTGATGTGTGCTGCTAAATTCCTTTATATCCTGCAGATTCTATTTTTATGCTCTTGATCTGAAATGAACTGTTCACCAATACCTTCTCCCATCATGATCTTCTCATTTTAGGACCTGGCATGGTAAAGTGGTTCTTCTGTCACTCTGCTGCCATCCAGCATAGTCCTAGGAGAGGCGTCTCAGGCTTCAAAGGTTTACTCCATTGAGCAAGTGGCAGTGCTAGAATGTGGTGGATGATTGCCATACACAGCAGTTAGCTTTACTCTTGGTTCTGAGACTCGAAATAGTAATAGCTGACATTTATTAAGTACGTACTGTGTGCCAAGCTCTATGCTAAGTGTTTCTCATGGTTACGACACACATTATATCTTGCATTTTATAGATGAGGAAATAAGCTTAGAGAAGTGAGTGAGTTGACCAAGGTCATGTAGCTGGGAAATGACAGAGCAGGGGCTCTGCCCAACAGTGTCAGATTCTGGAGCCTGTGCTGCTGACCACTGTGCTGTATTGTCTCTAATGAGCACACCGGCCCTGGCCAGCCATTGGAAAATCCAGTGTCCCTGGCCATTGGATAGGTAGCTACTGGGGAAGGGAATGCATAGTGGTACAGCACTGTGTAGTGCAGTTGATTGAAAATGTCATTTTGATTGATGATTCTATCTTTAAATGCTGATACTTTTGATGCTTTGTAGTATTAGAAAGCTAAATTGTACAAGTAAAGCATGTTTAAAAGAGTAACTGGCAGGATAAAGCAATAAGGTACAGATTCGAGTACATTTCTCTAAACTGCCCCAAGGAAGTAGAATTGTGGGGGGAAATGAAATACCCATGCGCCCAGCCAGGCATATGGTCCGTTGGGATGACAGTAGTTAAGTTTACCTACAGCGTAAAATGTGGAAAACCTTCAACTTCACTGCCCATATCCAGCTACCATTCTGTTTTTCTTGTCATTCATGATCTTTCAAACATGTCATCCATTGTTCAACCCCATTTTCTCATTAATATATTCTTAAAACTTCTTATTGGCTTATGTACTCAGCATGCCACTGAAGTGTCCTATGGACAAATATCAATGCCTTTTCTAAGTTCCTGTCCTGTTTTGTTTTGTTTTGTTTTTGAGAGAGAGAGAAAGCGAGCATATGAGCAGGAGAGGGGCAGAGAGAGAATCCCAAGCAGGCTCTGCGCTGTCAACAGGGAGCCCAATGTGGGCCTCAAACTCAAGAAACTTGAGATCATGACCTGAGCCGAAAGCAAGAGTTGGATGCTTAACTGACTGAGCCACCCCCAGGCGCCCCTTGTCCTTGACCCATATTTCGCACTGTTGAGTAGGGACCCTGCATCTCAGGAATTCTTTTCTTTGGCTTGTGGGATCTTTTTTGATCATTTTCCTCCTAATTTTTAGCTTTTCTTTATTAGTCTTTTTTCTCCACTGAAAATAATCTCCATGCCTTGGTTTTATCCAGTATTTTTTCTGTATTTGCTTCTATTTATCTATTTTGATTATTTACACTTAACTTCTGTATTTCAGTACTTTAATTATTTACCACCCTATGGGTCAGTTACCTACATAATTTGATATTTGGGAACGGAACTCCTCACTCTTGTCCCCCAGCCTACATTTTTCTTTTAAATAGGCATTATTGCTTAGCTTCTTTACCCTGAATAGACTCACTGCCCTTCATATTTCTTTATTTTTTTTTTTTTTAAAGTAGGCTCCACGCTCAGGGTAGGGCTCAAACTCATGACCCTGAGATCGTGTCCTGAGCTCCTCAGGCGCCCTGCCCTGTCTTGGAGTTGTCCTTTAGTCTTTTTCTGCTCTTCACTGTACGTGTCTCAAATGTTGCTGAGTCATTCCAGTTCTCCGTTTTCTCCTTGAGGCTGGATCTTTTACATTTCTGCCATCCCCTGCAGCCTTCTGCAGAGCCATGTCATCTGAGGCCCCAGCTGTTGTAATTCTTTCTTTCTAGTGTCCTTGCTTTCAAGACCCCCTTCAGTAACGCTTCTAAGGTGATCCTCCTCAAAATTCATTTTCGCTCAGAAACACTCAGCAGATGATTGCTGTCCCAGCAGCGGTGTTCCAGGTTCTCCCATGTTTTGCCCTTCATGTTTCACCTGCCTCAGCCTAATTCTCTGGCATACTCACCTTGACTCTTCTTGTTCAAACTTCCGTGGCCTTCCACTGCTGTCTTACAAGCCCTTGCCTCCGTGCCTTTCTCATGCAATTTCTTTTGTTTGGATTGTTTTTTTTTTTTGGCCCCACTTCTTACGCATCCATATCTTCAAAGCCTAGCTTCTTTATATCTTCGAGTGGGCTCTCCCTGACTTCACCTCACACTGAGACCTCCCTTGTTCTGTGCTGCCTCAGCACTTACCCTTTGAGTTTGTACTGTGGTCCACGCACTTACTAATATGTTGCTTTGTAATTATTTTCTAGCTCTCTGTATTGTAGTTTCACATTTGTATTTATTTTCAGAATTAAATTGTAAGCTCCTTGAGGGCAGGAATAACTTTTACATTTGTATCTCTGCACCCCCTAGTGCCTAGTACAGTGCTGAGCACACAGTAGGTGTTTAATAAATGCTTGTTGAATCGTTGTGTGGATTATTTATGGAGTTCTATAATTGCCTGTACCTAAGACTAAAAAATCCAACTTCAGGGGAATATATGTGAAAACTGAAATAAGCAGCTCTCCATTTGGCCAAATTTATTCTTTAAGGAAGAAAATAGGAATAGTAAACTCTAAAGATTGCTGTGTTAAAGTTGTTGTTGCAAAAATGCTGCAGAATAGACTTTTGTATCTGACGTTAAATCAGTGGTTTTCAACTGGAGAAAATTGGCAGTGTCTGGAGATAGCTCTGGTTCTATCATCGGTGGACAGGTGGGATGCTACTGGCATCTGGCAGATAGAGGTTAAGGACACTGTAGACACCTTGCATGCACACACAGCCCCCACAACAACAAAAATTATCTGGCTTCATATGTTTAATTGGGCCAAAGTTGAGAAGCCCTGGGCTGGACATACTTAAGGTATATAGGAGAAAGAAGAGCTAGGAATGCTAGCATCGCAGTTAGAAAAATTAGCTATGGCAAGGTTTAAAAGAACCCTGTTATATATATTTTAGAGTATGTAAGATTAGAAAAGAAAAAGCCTTCATGTTTGGAGTTCACAGCAATATACACATCAGGGTGATGGTAAACCATAAAATGGTTGATAATAATGTTCTAAGGTTGCTTTCAGGGTCAGATCTGCCTCTCTCATTATACCAAGTACCAGGTGTTACAGGACTACAGTCTGGTTTCGTTTTATAGAATCAAAGATAATACTTAGGGCGCTATCCCTTTAGCAGGGGGCCGGTAACATATAAAAGACGTAGCTTTGGAGACAACACATAACCTTCAACAGTCCCTTTGGTAGCGGCTAGGCAGGATTAACTACTCCAAGGAAATCAAACCAGAATGCAGTCAGAGTTTGCTAAGTAAAACATACCCACTTAAGTTTTTAACAGAGTATTACTCTCACCTAAGAAGGCAAATATGTAGAAAAAAAAAATGTGATTTCCTAAATTAGTTTTAAAAAACCTTTTAAGAACCTTCATCTTCCTCATCATTAAGTAGTTCAATGGCACTTAAACAGGTTTAAAAAGTATCAACTCGAGTTAGAAAATCAGTTTCAATGTGTAGTTCACCAAAGAAATCACTGCATTGCTCTGTTGTGTTTAATTATTCATAGTCTATAGAATGCTAGGCTTGGAAGTGACCTTTGAGATCATTTCCCAACCCATTCTGCAAAGGGAGGTCCACAAAGGCCCGGCGACCACTGGGTCGCCCATTAAGGTTTGTGGTGCAGGTAGAAGAGAATCCAGGCTTCCTGATGCTTTGCCCATTTCTTTTCTGACTGGTTATGCGCTCAGGTCTGACCCTTGTTCTTGTATGTTCTTAATTTTTACCCCGCCAGGGGGTGGATCCGTACTTTGAGCCTCCAACTGTAATGTTTCATTCTAGGAGTTACTCCTTTCATCAGTTTGTATGTCCATAAAAGTATACTGACTCGGTGTCTTGGGTTAAATTCTTCCATTAAGGCCAGTTGGTGTCCCAGTCAAGTTTTGAAAGCCCCGCCCTCCTGGGCCCGTTCCCTAATCTTCAACACAAGGAGCGGCTCTGGCCTTCTGATCGTCAAAAATAAAGCCCTGAGCACCTGCACTCCCGCGTGGCGGTTTTGGGGATCCTTCAGGGTCCCCCTGGAGATTCTGCCTTTCCCGGCCGCGGTGTCTTCAAATTCCAAGATTCCAGAGTCATCTGTTCTACACTGGACAGAATCAGCAAAGGGAAAGCACCTCTGTGAGCGACGGGGTCTCGGATCGGCCTCCCGCGGACCACCCGGGGCGGTGGCGCTCCAGGATTGGGCTGGTGGAGGGCCCGCCCGGAAGTGTCGAGAGGGCCGCCCCGGAAGTGCCGGGACTTCCGGCCCGCGGGCGGCGGTGGCCGCGATTACGCTGCTAGCGCTCACCTGCAGACTCGAGTCCCGCGTCCGAGCGGAGGACGCGGGAGTCTGGCCGGCCGCCCCTCCGGCCGCGGACCCGACGCCCCAGTGCGGCCCGGTCTTTCCCACGGCCTCCCGGGATTTATGCAGCCGCCGTGACCACGTGCACCGCTGGTAGCTGTGGTGTAGCCCCCAGCCGACCCTCGGCCCGCCTCTCTGAACAGATGGGGAAACTGCGGAGGACTGGAAATACGCCCTTGGGGCAGGCTTCCTCTGCCACCCGGGTGCCCGGGACGTTTCCTGGTGCGTGCGGATACACTTGGGCTGCAGCTTGGCCCGTGGGGCCGGTGCCCGGCTCTCGGCAGCCGCTGTCCCACCCGCGCGGCCTGCGGCGCTGCCTGCGGCGCTGCCTGGCCTGCGGTGCCCTGCGGCAGGGGCGAGTCGGGGCACCGGCCCCACCGGCTGCCCAGCCTGGGATCGGACACGCGACCTAGCAGATCAGCCCCTTGCTTGACACTGCGTTTTTTCTCCCGCCCCTCACTAGTTAGTGTGACAGCTATGGCAGTCTTTGCTTTTTCTTTGAGTAAGATAGTGTTTCTTTTACAAAAGAAGGGCAAGGAAGAGGAGACCCGTAAGAGGAAGCTTACTGAATCGCAGACTCTAATGCGTGGCAGCATTAGAGGAGCTGTTTTCTCTGCTTTCAAGAATTCTGTTACTAGAAAACTCCTTGTTCTGGGCCGGCTCCAGCTCAGTTGACACTGGCTGAGGCCAGTTCCTGACCTTTAGGGGCGTGGCGTGGGGCGGGGGGGGGGGGGGCGGATCAATGAGAAAGTGGCTGAGTTGGATGAAACCAGACAGCAGGAAGGGAAGGGAGAAGTATTAAGTCATCGTAAACGTTTAGTCTCTTAGGGATGTTTTTTTCCATTTTGGGGGCCTATAGGTCTAAACCTGTGATGTGGCCAAATCACTTAATCTCTCTGTGTCTCTATTTCCTCATATGTAAATGAGGATGACAAAAGCACCTGCCTAGAATTGTTATCATGATTACATGAATGGTACCTGATAACAAAAGTTGTATCTAGATATTGTCATTATTTTTCTCCATACCTGTCTTAACTGGTCTGCTCTAATGATTCATTTGTTTATACAGTGATACATTCATAATTTCATGTGTTTAATTTTTTTTTTTCAGGTCCCAGCTCTTGCACAGTCAAGAAGTAATCTAGCAAGAAATATCAGCCCTGGGAGCCAAGGGAGGGAGAATCACTGTCTCCAACTCCTACCCAGGAACGCACCATTAAAATCTCAACTATAGGAACCCTTTATCCCACGAGAGGGTTGTAAGTATTAAACTTTGACATTCTGTAGTTTTCTGAAGATTCTACAATAAGGCACCTGAGAAGACTCTTTTTTTTTAAGTTAACATAACAATATCAATGTAGGTGTGCTGTTATGAACCCTCAGCAGAATCTGCTTCAAAGTGAGGGTAGAACAAGAGGGCACCCGGCTCACCTGCCATTTCCACAGTATGTTATTGATAAAGAATTCTGTCTTTGCTGCCTGTTGTCTGAGACAAGCTGTATTTTGTTTTTTTATGTGTCTTTGACTCTGCTTAAGGTGGTTTTGTTATTTTACCTTGCAGGAATTTTGATTCTTTGTATTGCTTTCAAATTTATCAATCTTTTCATTTATAGCCTCTGGATTTGGGCTTATAATTAGAAAGGCCTTCCTACTCTGAGGTTATTAAAGACTTCTCCCACATTTTCCTCTGGTACGTTTATAGTTTTCATTTATAACATTTGAAACTTTGATTTAGGGGCGCCTGGGTGGCTCAGTCGTTTGAGCATCCGACTTCAGCTCAGGTCATGATCTCGCAGTCTTTGAGTTCAAGCCCCACGTTGGGCTCTTGCTGACAGCTCAGAGCCTGGAACCTGCTTCAGATTCTGTGTCTCCCTCTCTCTCTCTGCCCCTCCCCCGCTTATGCTTGGTCTCTCTCTCCCTCTCTCTGTCAAAAATAAATAAACATTAAAAAAATTAAAAAAAAGTTTTAAAATAAATAAATAAAACTTTGATTTATTTGGAATATTGACCTGTATATAGACTGAGGAAGGAATCCAATTTAACATTTTTCCAGGTGATTACCTAGTTCTCACCATACATTTATTGAGGAGTCTACTCGTCTTTTTCTTACTGATTTAGTACCTTTTTTCTCTGCTAAATTTCTCCCTCTGATTGCATCTATTTCTGGACTTTCTATTCTGTGCCATTTGTCTGTCTCACCACTATCACACTGCCTCACTGAGGCTTTGTAATATGTTTATGATCACTTAGGAAAAGTGCTCCTTCATTGCCCTCCTTTTCAGAGTTGTCCCAGGGAGTCTTGCTTGTTTACTTACTTGTCTATGTGAACGTTAAAATCTATTTACAAAAAAGTTGGTATTTTTATTGGAATAATATTAAATTTACAAATTAAGAAGTTGTTTCTGAGTGCAAGGTGGAGGGATTTTAGGACTGCAATCGATCTGGGTTCAAATTTCATCTGTCTCCTTTTTTTTAAGCTTTCTGCTTTTTATTTATTTGCTTATTTTACTTTTTTTAAGATTTTATGTAAGTTGAAGTTAGCTAACATATAGTATAGTATTGGTTTCAGGAGTAGAATTTACTGATTCATCACTTACATGCAACCCAGTGCTCATCACAAGTGTCCTCCTTAATGCCCATCACCCATTTAGCCCATCCCCCCACCCCCCCAAACCCCTCTAGCAACCCTCAGTTCTCAGTATTTAAGAGTCTCTCATGGGGGAGCCTGGTTCGCTCAGTTGGTTAGGTGTCTGACTTCAGCTCAGGTTATGATCTCACAGTTCGTGGTTTGAGCCCCACGTCTGGCTCTGTGCTGACAGCTCAGAGCCTGGAGCCTGCTTCAGATATATTCTCTCTCTCTCTCTCTCTCTCTCTCTCTCTCTCTCTCTCTCTGCCCCTCCCCCGCTTGTGCTCTGTCTCTCTCAAAAATAAACATTAAAAAATTAAAAAAAAAATAGTCTCTCGTGGTTTGTCTCCCTCTCAGTTTTTATCCTATCTTTTTAAGTTTTGGGGCTTTTTTGTTTATTTTGAGAGAGAGTGAGAGAGAGCATGGGCAGGGGAGCAGCAGAGGGGGGGGGGGGGGGAGAGAGAGAGAGAGAGAGAGAGAGAGAGAGAGAGAGAGAGAATCCCAAACAGGCTCCATGCTGTCACTGCAGAACCAGTTGCCAGCCTCAATCCCACAAACCAGGAGATCATGAGCTGACCCGAAAACAAGAGTTGGATGGTTAACCGACGAAAACACCCAAGCGCCCCTATCTTACTTTCTTTTCCCTTCCCTTCCCCTGTGCTCATCTGTTTTGTTTCCTGAATTCCACATGTGGGTGAAATCGTATGTGGTATTTGTCTTTCTCTGACTCGTCTGCTTTATTAGTTGTCCAACCGAAAAATTTATCTGCTTTTCAGTTTTCTTACACGTGAGAGGAGGAGCATAACGTTTTATTTGCGGAATTAAAGGCGATAAAAGGTGCAAAGTACCTTGTTTGAAGTAAAAACCTTGTTTGTCGGCCAGCTCAGGGACCACTGAGGAAGAGGCCTCCGGGGCCCTAGAGCGGCCGCAAAGTGAGGGCAGCAGGGATCTGCGGAAGTCGAGGGCTCTGCCCCTTCCGGCGCCGTACTCACGTCGGAAGTGCAGGTGTGGGGTCCGGTTTCGGAGCTGGGGGCCTGCTGGCTTCCTGGTCTCCGCTGACCACCACCCTGGCCTCCGCCTGCTTTCTCGCGCCCCTGCCGCTCTTCCTTTGCTCCCTTGCCCTGCCCCTCCCCTTCCCCCTCCTGCCGCTCAGGCATGCGGAATAACAGAGACTCTGGGGGAGGGGGGGGGAGGGGACCGCCCCGTCCTGGCCCCTGTATCCTCCCCTACCTCGTGTGTGTGTGTGTGTGTGTGTGTGTGTGTGTGTGCGCGTGCGCGCGCGCGCGCGCCACTCAGGGACACCTGGCAGTTTTGAGATGTTCCTGAGATCTTTTTGCCTCAAAGAAAAAAGCTAAATGAGCTACTCATGAAGATTCCTTTCTTTTGCTATTTTACATTTTTATTTATTTTTGGGAGCCAGCAGAGCATGAGAGGGGTAGGGGACAGAGAGAGAGAGAGAGGATGACACAGAATCTGAAGCAGGCTCCAGGTTCTGAGCTGTCAGCATAGAACCCGATGCGGGGCTCGAACTCGTAAACTGTGCGATCATGACCTGAGCCGAAGTCAGACGCTTAGCCGACTGAGCCCCTTAGGCGCCCCTCTTTTGCTATTGTATATTGCATTTTCTGCCCCCTCCCAGACTCTTCTGCTTAAAAGATGAGGGCACATGTCCCTCTTCTCACAGATTTCTTCAAAGTTAAAAGTGTTAACCCAGAGGTATCTGATGACAGCCCAGAAAGGTATTTTGTACATACCCGTAGCTATCCGGTATGAGGAAGCCCATTGAGGCAGCGGCAGGATAGGATCATTCCAGTTTGAGCGAGCTGCAGACCTAAAGGGGTTTGGGTAGGACTAGGGATTCTTCCTATTTTCTTAATAAGAGCTGAGCAGCTTAGGCCACAGGCTTCCATGGGTAACCATGTTTCCTGGGTTCTGGGCAGGAGTTCATGTGCATGTGACCCCTGCCCTGAGTGAGCCTTTTTCACTGTTGCTAAGGAGCGACTGTTCAGAGAAACGTGATAGAACATCAGTGAGAAATGATTCAGCCCAGCCATGGAGGGTAGTGTCCTGTGCCTGACTCGTGGGGAACTTCCACACCCCACCCCACAACAGGAGCAAGGAAATCAGAGGTTCAGAAAAGACACGTTTGTATGAAGAAACATTCAAAGATACAAGAAACTAATAAAAATTACCTATGGAAGTGGTAAACCGAGGGGGATCAGGGTGGAGTGGAAACAAGACTTGTTTCTATATGTCGGTTTTTTTTTCTTTAATGTTTGTTTATTTTTTGGGAGAGAGCACACAAGTGCACAAGAGTGGGGGCGGCGCAGAGAGGCAGGTACAGAGGATCCCAAGTGGGCTTCCTGCTAACAGCAGAGAACCCTAAGGGGGTCAACTTGTGA
This sequence comes from Panthera uncia, assembly GCF_023721935.1. Taxonomy (NCBI): domain Eukaryota; kingdom Metazoa; phylum Chordata; class Mammalia; order Carnivora; family Felidae; genus Panthera; species Panthera uncia. Next base: position 2,021,592 of record NW_026057581.1, on the reverse strand, counting down.
ACCAGGAGATCATGACCTGAGCCAAAGTTGGACACTTAATGGACTGAGCCATCCAAGTGCCCCTCTATATATCTTTTCAGAGGATTTTGATTTCCCTTTACTTTTTTTTTTTTTCTTTGAGAGAGAGGGGCATGAACCATGAGATCATGACCTGAGCCAAAGTCAGATGCTTAACCACTGAGCCACCTACGCGTCCTGACTTTTCAATTGTATATTATGTAGTCAAAAACATAGGCATACTTAAGAAAAAAATTTTAATGCTTATTTATTTTTGAGAGAGAAAGAGAGAGAGAGACAGAGCACAAGTGGGGGAGAGGCAGAGAGAGGGAGACACAGAATCTGAAGCAGGCTCCAGGCTCTGAGCTGTCAGCACAGAGCTGGCTGTGGGGCTCAAACACACGAACCATGAGATCATGACCCGACCCGAAGTCGGACGCCCAACTGAGCCACCCAGTCGTCCCAAACTTTTAAGTTTTTAAATACAAGTTAATTAACATACAGTGTTACAATAGTTTCAGATGTATAATACAATGACTCGACAGTTCTGTACAGTATTCTGTGTGCTCATCATGACAAATGCGCTCCTTTATCCCCATCACCTATTTAACCCATCCTCCCACTCCCTTTCATCTGGTAACTATCGCTTTGTTCTCTGTAATTAAGAATCAGTTTCTTGATTTGTCTCTCTTTGTTTTCCCCTTTGTTCATTTGTTTCTTAAATTCCACATAGGCGTGAAATCGTATGGTATTTGTCTGTCTCTGTCTTGTTTTGCTTAGCATAATACACTCTAGTTCCATCCACATCATTGACGCTTGGGCTGCTTCCATATCCTGGCAATTGTCAATAATGCTGCAATAAATGTAGGGGTGCATGTATCCTTTTGAATTCGTATTTTTGTACTCTTTGGATAAATACGTAGTAGTGTAGTTGCTGGGTCTAAGGTAGTTCTATTTTTAACTTTTTGAGGAACCTAGACACTGTTTTCCAGAGTGGCTGCACCAGTTTGCATTCGCACCAGCAGTGCATGAGGGTTCCTCTTTCTCCACATCTTCACCAACACCTGCTGTTTCTTGTGTTATTAATTATAGCCATTCTGACAGGTCAGAAGTGGTATTTCATCATGGTGGTTTGTTTTAATGTTTTGTTTTTTTATTTTTTATTTTAATAAAATTTTTTTTTAACATTTATTTATTTTTGAGACAGAGAGAGAGCATGAACAGGGGAGGGTCAGAGAAAGAGGGAGACACAGAATCTGAAACAGGCTCCAGGCTCTGAGCTGTCAGCACAGAGCCCAATGTGGGGCTCGAACCCATGGACCGCGAGATCATGACCTGAGCCGAAGTCAGATGCTTAATCCACTGAGCCACCAGGCGCCCCATAATGTTTCTTTTTTTGAGAGAGAGACAGAGTGTGATCAGGGGAAGGGCAGAGAGTGACAGAGACACAGAATCAAAGGCAGGCTCCAGGCTCCGAGCTCTCAGCACAGAGCCTGATGTGGGGCTCAAACCCACAGACCACAAGATCATGACCTGAGTTGAAATCAGACGCTTAACCGACTGAGCCACCCAGGCTCCCTCATAATGGTTTTGATTTGTATTTCCCTGATGATGAGTGGTGTTGAGCATCTTTTCATGTGTCTGTTTGCCATCTGTATGTCTTCTTTGGAGAAGTGTCTGTTCATGTTTTCTGCCCATTTAAAAAAAAATTTTTTTTAATGTTTATCTTTTGAGAGAGACAGACAGAACATGAGCAGGGGAGGGGCAGAGGGGAATGGAGACACAGAATCCGAAGAAGGATCCAGGCTCTGAGCTGTCAGCACAGAGCCAGACGTGGGGCTTGAACTCACAAACTGAGAGATCGTGACCTGAGCTGAAGTTGGAGGCGTAACCTACTGAGCCACCCACGCGCCCCTCTGCCCATTTTTTAATTGGATTATTTGTTTTTTGGATGTTGAGTTTAAGTTCTTTATATACTTAGGATACTAACCCTTTATCTGATATGTCATTTGGAAATATCTTCTCCCATTCCATCGGCTGCCTTTTAGTTTTGCTGATTGTTTCCTTTGCTGTGCAGAAGCTTTTTATTTTGATGAGGTCCCTATAGTTCTATAGGAACTATAAGCCCCTATAGTTTTGCTTTTGTTTCCCTTGCCTCCGAAGACATACCTAGGAAGAAATTGCTGTGGCTGATATCAAAGAGGTTACTTCTTATTTTCTTTACTAGGATTTTAACCATTTCCTGTCTCACATTGAGGTCTTTGATCCATTTTGAATTTATTCTGGTGTAAGGTGTCAGAAAGTGGTCCAGTTTCTTTTTTTTTTTTTTTTTTTTTTTGCATGTTGCTGTGCAGTTTTCCCAAGCATTTGTTGAAGAAACATTCTTTTTTCCACTGAATATTTTTTCCTGCTTTGTTGAAGATTAATTGATCATATAGTTGTGGGTTCATTTCTGGGATTTCTATTCTGCTCCATTGATCTATGTGTCTACTTTCTTGATCACTACAGCTTTGTAATATAACTTGAAGTCCAGAATTGTGATGCTTCCGGCTTTGCTTTGCTTTTCAAGATTGCTTTGGCTATTCGGGGTCTTTCGTGGATCCACACAAATTTTAGGATTGTTTATACTAGTTCTGTGAACAATGATATTGGTATCTTGGTAGGGATTGCATTAAATGTGTAGATTGCTTTGAGTAAGTAGACATCTTAAAAATATTTATTCTTCCAATCCAAGAGCATGAAATATCTGTCTATTTCTTTGTGATACATAAACACATTTTTAAAGTTTATTTTAAGTAATCTATACAACCCATATGGGACTCGAACTCACAACCTGAAGATCAGGAGTCCCATGCTCTTCCGACTGAGCCAGCCAGAGGCCCCGCATAGACAGATTTTTAAGTAAAATTTTCAGAATAGTTTCTGTGCACGCTGGACATTTAGAGTTACAGAAAGATTGTGAAGATAGTACAGAGAGTCCCCATATACTTCATGCTTAACTGACTGACACTTAAATGACTGAGCCACCCAGGTGCCTCAATGACCTTGACAGCTTTGAGGAGTTTTTTGGTAGAATGCCACTCAGTTGGGAGTTGACTGATTTTTTCTCATTACTATACTGAGGTTCTAGGTTTGGGGGAGATTGACCCCAGAGACTAAGTGCCATTCTCATCTCATCGAGGGTGCACATCATCAGTTTATTATCGTTGAGACGTAAAACAATTTGTAAAGTGGAAAGAGGCAGAGAAGAGATAATTTGTGTAGTTTAAGTTTGCAGCAAAAGTTTTATCAAGTTTTCTGCCCAGAAGATAAGAGAGCGCACCACGCTGTCCACACAGGAGTCTGAAGGAGCCCCATTCTTTGGAGAGGCGAGGGGTCCGTTCTGTGACACTTGCACTGGATGCAAAGCATCCCTGTTGCTAAGGTGCTGTCACAGCAACGTCAGCGGCAGCGGCAGCGGCAGTGGTGGTAGCAACGGCCAGAGCTTTTATCCCCATGTTTCTCTTCCAGCCAAGCAGTGTGGACTTCTGTGTGCGTGGTAAAAACACAGCTGTCGGTGAGGCTGCTGTCACGTTTCCAAACTTGTTATCGGTTGAAGTTCTGGTTCTTTTCCTCCTGTATTTGTACAGTCCTTCATCTGCTCTACTATCTACAAATCTCTTCAATTCCTGTCTTGTTTCCCGACTTAATTAAAGAGGTGAAAAGTCTTTTTAAGTAGGAACTAAGTATTATTTTGAATTTTTTAAATTTTTTTTTTTTTTTAACGTTTATTTACTTTTGAGACAGAGAGAGACAGAGCATGAACGGGGGAGGGTCAGAGAGAGGGAGACACAGAATCTGAAACAGGCTCCAGGCTCTGAGCTGTCAGCACAGAGTCCGACGCGGGGCTCGAACTCACGGACCATGAGATCATGACCTGAGCCGAAGTCGGCCGCTTAACCGACTGAGCCACCCAGGCGCCCCCTCCTAAGTATTATTTTGTAGTCACTTATATTCCAGATTCTGTGCTGTAGATACCATTATAAAGGGTAATTTTTAAATAGACGTTTGAGTCAGCTGTTCGTTCTAATAGTTGTGTGATAGGTTACTTTACAGACATTTGATTGGTGTGGCCCGGGTTTGTCAAGCACGTTTGAGGCTTCTAGTTAAGTCTGTGTCACATCCTATTGCTTTAGCAACAAGGAATAAATTACATTGAAGCCTCTATGTGTTATTGTTTCAGAAGTCCAGGCCAGAGGCACGAACAAGGTGTCTATTCTGAAGGGAAGGATTCTGTAAGGATGGACCCACACCAGCAGGTTGCCAGCTTACGGAAGGGGAGTACATTACAGGTTTCTGAGTGCGAGAAAACCTCTCGGTATGTGAACCAGGTTCAGAGGCGGGAGGACAGGCCCACGGAAGGGAGACGGTACGCCTGCAGTGAATGCGGGAAGAAGTTTGCCCAGAGCTCAGGCCTCGTCCGACATCGGAGAATCCACACCGGCGAGAAGCCCTACGAGTGTGGTCACTGCGGAAGAGCCTTCAGCGTGCGCTCCACCCTCACTGTGCATGAGAGAATCCACACCGGCGAGAAGCCCTACACCTGTAACGAGTGTACGAAAGGCTTCAGTGTGAGGGCACATCTGATCATACATCAGAGAATCCACAATGGGGAGAAACCGTATGAATGCAATGAGTGTGGCAAAGCATTTAGCGTGAGCTCAGACCTTATCAAACATCAGAGAATCCACTCTGGTGAAAAGCCCTATGAGTGCGACGAGTGTGGGAAAGCCTTCAGCGTGAGCTCCGCCCTCGTCAAACATCAGAGAATCCACACGGGAGAGAAGCCGTATGAGTGCAAGGAGTGTGGGAAGGCCTTCTACGTGAACTCCGCCCTAATTAACCACCAGAGGATTCACTCTGGAGAAAAGCCGTACGCGTGTGGAGAATGCAGGAAAGCCTTCAGCCAGATCTCAACCCTAATTCATCACCAGAGAATCCATACTGGGGAGAAACCGTACGAGTGTGATGCGTGTGGGAAAGCTTTCCGTGGGAGTTCTAATCTTACTAAGCACCAGAAAATACACGCCAAAGGGAAGTGTCATCATTGATTTATGTGGCGAAGATATTCCAAAGGCCTTTTTTTTTGTATCAGGAGTTAACACTAAGAGAAGGGCATGGAAGAAGTCGATGTTTTAATTGATACTTGGTCCTTTAGAATATTGAAGAAGTGAGAAGTCCGTGAAAAGTGCTCCAGAATGACTAGTTAAAGCTCTGAAAGCGCGTCGACTTCTGAGAATGCGCTTTCACAACTCACAAGGTAAGGCCCTTTAAATACGTGTATACTGTAATGTAGTTTGTTTTGGTTTAGTAAGAGCAGATTTCAGCATTTCAAATATTTTTATTTTTCTCATGTGCAAACCTTCTGTTATTGTTGTTGCATTATCGGTAAAACCTATTAAGTTTGAAATTGGAAGTAGTGTTGGTTGGTGGGACGGGAACCACATATCCTCATTGTATCTGGATATAGGAACTGATCGATCTTCCTTCCTTTGCCTTTGCTGAACCTCCATGCTCTCAGGGGTGATTTGATGGGTTAGCAACCTCCTTGGCAGAGGGTAGACTGCCTTTGTTTTAGGTAGAAATCTAATAGATACTCTGTCAGGGTCATTCTTGCTTAGTCGGCAAAACCCCAGGACTCTTGACTTCCTGAGCCAGTAAATCCCTAAACTTGACTGAGCTTCCTGAACCAAAACAAACAAAAACAAAAAGCCTCTCTAAAAGTGTCAGGTGCTCCGATCCCTTGGATTTGGTGTTTCTCAAGTGTGGTGAGGGATTTAGGGATTTGCAGACTCAAGAGGTATGAGACTGGGCAAGCTTGGGAACTGTTGTTGAGTTGAGGATGATGGCATTGGTTTTAGGATGACTTTCAAGGATCTATTCGAGTGACTCCTTGAAGTTCGATGCCTCACATCAACCGGGAGAGCTCAGATTTGGGAAGTGGTACAAAGTTAATGAGTTCAGTCTGGAAAATGTCTTTGTCGTATCTGGAAATCCCAGTAGAACTGTTCATCAGAATGTACCCTAACTTTCTAATCCCGTCCCCAGACCTACACCCAAAAGTTACACGTGCATGTATGAAGCTCATGGAAGAGATCTGGACTTAAAAATTACTTTGTTACTATTTTTCTATATTAATAGTGATTTCTGACCCCTGGGTGTCAGGCCAGGAAATTCTTGTGAACCCTGAAACTAAACCACACGAGGTTCAAGATGAACACCAAAGTGATAGAAATTGCAGATTGATTGGGTCTGCAGTAGGACTCTGTGTTGTAAAGAGATACATAGTTTCCATGATTTCTCATGATCATCTGAGGCAAGACAGCCCACAGACACACTGGACTCCGTGAAGCTTTGAGCCGACTCGCGCGGTCAGGCACTGAGGTCAGGGTTGCATGTGGAAACACACAGCGTGAAGTCTGGTATTGAAGGCGTGCTTACCACTCTGCCCAGGTAAGTTTCAGTACGGACGTGGGGGCTGAAGGCAGAAAAGGTCCCGGTTTTGGAGCGCACACTGAGGAGACAGAACCTCGCCGAGGCATGGGGCGTGCTGGAGAGAGTAAGGCACATACTTACAGGCAGAAATGAAGGGCCTCAACAAAACACCAGGAAATTGTCTACGACATTGGGTCAAGGTGTGAATTCCTTTGTCCTGCTTCTTTCTGCCTTTTGACAGTTGAGGAAGACTGGTTTCTCCTCGCTCTGTCCCAGAGAAAGTTCCCTGCCATGCCATTTCTGTTCTGTCATCGTCAGTGTTTTTAGCCTTCACTTCTTGGGCCCCGACTGTCTCGGTCTGTCCCTAGGATGGAGGTTTGCAGACAGACTCTTCTGGGCGGAGAATACTCCTCTGAGATCAGCACTGAAGTGATGCCATACCCCACCCCAAACCAGCACAACTGAATCCTAAGCAGTAAGTGGTGAGTGTCTTGAAGACTTCGAAGGGGGCAGACATTCTGGAGAAACACATTTCTTCTGCTGAAGAATGTAGTGGTAGGAGGGCAGGATCCATGTAACATGGTTATTCCTTGTGAGCTCAAAGTACAGCGTTGATGGTCACCTGCTGTGGGTTGGGCCTTGTGCCAGGTACTAGGAATACAAAGGTAACTGGAAAGAGCACCCCAGTCTTCAGGGGCCTTCCCAGTCTACTTGGGGAGAAAGGTGCAGAGAGAAAACAGTAAATACAGCGAGAAAGCCACTGGGTTTGTACAGGCTACTTTGCACCGAAGGTGTGAGAACCACTCGTGGAACCACTGAAAAGGCCTCAGGAGGGTGAAATCTTAGAGGAAGAGTGAGTTCTTCGGCCCCAGGAAAAGGGATAAAGGAAGGGACTTTGGGAAAAGCATGTTGAAAAGTATGTGTCTGGGGGCACCTGGGTGGCTCAGTCGGTTAAGCGTCTGACTCCTGATACCGGCTCAGGTTGTGATCTTGTGGTCGTGAGTTCGAGCCCCGCATGTGACAGTGTGGAGCCTGCTTGAGATTCTCTCTCTCCCTCTCTCTCTCTCTGCCCCTCCCCTGCCCCCCCCACCGTCTCTCTCTCAAAATAAATAAACTTAAAAATTTTTTATTTCATTGTAGTTAACGTACAGTGTTACATTCGTTTCAGGTGTACGGTATAGTGACTCGGGTGAAACTGATTTTTGTGTATGAGTGAGGGTCAGATTTCATTCTTTTCCCATATGGATATCCAGTTGATCCTGCATTACTTACAGGAAAGACTGTCTTTTCCCACTGCTGTACAAGGCTCATGTGTCATATATCAATTGTCCTACATGCATAGGTCTGTTTCTGGTTCCTCTGTTATGTTCCATTGGTTTATTCTTATTTCCTTGGGTCGGTACCACATTTTCCTAATTGTTGTAACTTTACATTACATTTAGGTATTCTGTGGAACAAATCGTCTTACCCGAGGAGTCCAGCTTGTTTGCCCCTCGTGGGGCAGAGCCACCCTCCCACACTGGCCTCCAAGGCACAGCCACCGTGTGCAGTCTCTGTGTTGCAGTCAAGGATGACAGGGCTTGTAGGCATCCTCGTGCTGCAGGCCACACCTCCACCTGGAGGCCTGGTATTGGGGACCTTGCCAAGCAACTCTGCCAAGACTCTCTCACTGGGGTAGAGGAAACTTGAGCACACTTTTCCCCACTCTAACTCTGTATTTGGTACTTTTCCACTCCCGGCTCTCCCCCGCCCCCCTTCCTCCTGGCCCCCAGGAGTGCTCTCTTGGCAGTGAGACAGTCCCCACAGCCGGGCTGATTCTCCTGCCCCTTGCCTGACGCTGTCAGATGAGTAAGAATGGAACACTGCAGGTGCCAGCACTTTCTCGTGTTGAGCGTCTCGTTAATGCCGTAGCAGGGATTCAAGGCTTAGCTGTTACTTGTTTTTTTTTTAATGTTTGTTTATTAATTTTGAGAGAGGGAGAACACAGGAGGGGCAGGGAGAGGGAGAGAGAGAAAGAATCCCAAGCAGGCTCCTCTCTCTCAGCATCTCAGCACAGAACCTGATGCGGGGCTCGAACCTATGAACCGTGAGATCGTGACCTGAGCCAAAACCAAGAGTTGGACGCTCAACCGGCTGAGCCACCCAGGTGCACCTCTGACTTTAATTTTTTCTTTTTTAATTTTTTTTTTTTTTTAACGTTTATTTATTTTTGGGACAGAGAGAGACAGAGCATGAACGGGGGAGGGGCAGAGAGAGAGGGAGACACAGAATCGGAAGCAGGCTCCAGGCTCTGAGCCATCAGCCCAGAGCCTGACGCGGGGCTTGAACTCACGGACCATGAGATCGTGACCTGAGCTGAAGTCGGACGCTCAACCGACAGAGCCACCCAGGCGCCCCTGATTTTTGTCTGTGTTAACTGACCACCAACACCTGGCAGCTGGTGCACGAAATGGTATGAGAGTGTACAAGTGGACTTAGTGTCATTATGATCAACTAGACTTTTGTTATGTAACCAGCACCTCCCCCCACCCCCAGCTACCACCCCAAATCTGTTGCTTACGGTGCGGGACTTAGTCTTGCTTATGTTGTGTGTCAGCTGTGGCTCATGTGCAGATCTGCACACGTTCTCTCCCCTCCAGGACCCAGGCTTGAGGAGTAAAAGAAAAACGGTGGTGGGAACACACAGTGGCTTTTACAGGAGAAGCATATATCGTTTGCATTTATGTTTCATTCGCCAAAGCAGGTCAAATAGCCAAGCTTAACGATAGGGTGGGGGAAAATAATCCTTACAAAGATGGCAATGAGGAACCAAAAAAAATTTATAAAATCTGCCATCGAGAGGGCCAATGTTTATGGAATGCTTTCTGTGTCGGGGCTTTTTCTGAGTGCCTTATGTGTGTATTTGTCAATAACAAACGGTGCTATGAGATACATACCACTACCATTTTACAGCTGCAGAAGTTGAGGAACAGAGACATTAAATAACTTGGTCATTTGGCCAGGAAATGGTCAAGCCGGGGACTGAAACCACGAGTGTAAGGTGACGACCTGTTCTCTTAACTACTAAGCTGTAACGTGAAAGTTTCAACATGAAGGTTGTTCTTATGCCATCGTGGGCTTCAAGGAGCCAGTGTGTTATGCTGGTAAAAACTTTCAAGGTGAGATTCGAGAGCCCTTGGTTCCAACCTGTTTTTACCTCTAAGTAACCATCTGAGGCTAGACTAATGCCACCGAGCTGAGCCTCAGTTTCTATATCCTTAAAAATAAAGGAGACATGTCAAATATGTTGACATCCCTTCCAGCTTTGAGATTTTCGTAATCTCTCCAGATAGATAGTAAAATGCTTCGCTGATGTGATGGCCTCTTTAGTCTGCTCCTTTATATGTGGTTACGTTCACAGGTGACTTGAAGAAGTGTTGCGTCTCCTCCCTAGTCCCTTCCTTCTGTTTTACTTCTATTTTACGTTAGTGAGAATACTACTAGTAGTAGTAACTTCCACCTATTGGGACCTTCTCTGTTCCAGGTACCTTTTCAAGCTCCTTCGGTAAATTATTTCATTTAAAAATATAGATGCTAGGGGCGCCTGGGAGGCTCAGTCCGTTAAGCCTCCGACTTCGGCTCAGGTCACGATCTCGCGGTCCGTGAGTTCGAGCCCCGCGTCGGGCTCTGTGCTGACGGCTCAGAGCCTGGAGCCTGCTTCAGATTCTGTGTCTCCCTCTCTCTCTCTGCCCCTCCCCCGTTCATGCTCTGTCTCTCTCTGTCTCAAAAATAAATAAAAACATTAAAAAAATTTAAAAGATATATAGATGGTATACTTAGAAGAGAAGAAAGGCTGAAAAAAGTGCTCTCAAACATCCATATTTGAGCACTTTTAAAACACAGGAAAATAGCCCAAAGAAAGCAAAGGGAAAGAGCAGAAATTAATGAGAAACACGTGTACAGTCTTACTTAGGACTTTCTCATATGAAAAGCCCTATTCTGGGTGATTTCTCTCCTAGGCTGCTCTCATTTGTTACATTTGACTCCTTTCCCCCCTCTAAGGAAGGGGTGCCTATTTCATGATCAACCTGTTCTTTCAGAGGGTGACTCCTGGCCTTAGACAAGGAGTCTATCTCCCTGCAGAGTTTTGCGGAAGTCTAGCACAGAGGACTAAATGGGAACATTCCCCAGGGCCTCCACAAGTCCGGGGGGCTTCTGAATAGTTCAGCCAAGTGAGGGAGGAGCCCCTTTGAGGACTCACAGCTTGCACTGCTTCAAGCCAAGGACAGTATCACTCTGATAAAGGGATAAGTCTCACTGATAAGTATCTGATAAGTATCACTCTGGTAAAGACACTTGGGAGAACCTGCCCTGAAGTTCACTTCTGTCAGTGCCCTGGGAGTGGGAAATTCTCCCTTCACCTTGCCCACAATTTCAGCTTCAGCTGTGATAAAAGCATCTGCTGCTCAGTCTAACGTGAGTGATCCAGAAATGCCTCTCCCTGAGAAAACGAACCCTGGAGCACCAGCAGTCCTGACTGAGCCCCAGCAGACTTGAGGAAACCCTATGAGGATTCTCAGCCCGGAAGGACCTTCAGTGTAAACCCAGGTCCCGTGGCAGTGCACAGCAGAGAAGCCACCTAAAGGAGAGTCCCACGAGAGTGAAGAATGTGGCAAAGCCTGCGGATACTGGGAGGGTCTTGTCAGGTGTCAGAGGACCCGTGAGGATCTCTTCAGTGCTATAAATGTTCGTGTGAGCTCAGCTCTCATCAAACAGAAACAAATTCATCTTGGACGGGAGTGCGTAGGCGGAAGGTCTTCATTTGGAAGCAGCGCTTCTTGCCAGAAAACCCGTAAATGGAAAAATGTGGGAAGGCCTTCACTAAGATCAGTCTTCTCCATCAGTAAATACACCCTGGAGCAAAGCCCTATATGTGTGACTGCTCTGGGGACCTTTCAGCGTCAGCTCAGTTCTTACAGTGGATCAGAGATTCCTCTTTGAGTGTAAGTGATACGGGAAAGCCTTCAGTCAAAGTTCAAATCTTACCAAACATCAGTCTGTACTGGAGAGAAGTCTTACGCCTGGGGCAGGTATGAACTTCTTTCTTCAGACATCAAAGGATACACAACAAAAATAAACTTCAATTGTCAAATATATGGTAAAGGTATAGTACAGGACTTTCTCAACATCAAGCATCACAGTTAAATAGGAAGAGCATGCAGCTCTTGATCTCAGGGTCATGAGTTTGAGCCCCATATTGGGCCTAGAGATTATTAAATAAATAAAAACTTTAAAAATCCAACTGCATACAATCATTTGAGCATTTTATGGAATTAAGACAAGTGTTTGTTAGAGACTTTGTCAGGTCACTTCATGGGGAAAGGTGAATTAAAACATCTGTGACAGATCTCTATGGGTATTGAACTGTCTTTGGCACAGTTAGCTTCCATTTTCTGTAGCAAAGGTAGAGAATGGGGGGAAAGTCTTTATTCACAACCTTTGATGATTGAAACATTACTACATTTATTTTTGGCTTGGAATTCATGATGCTAATTAAACGTTTTTCTAAGAATGATTTTGACATTAATTCCTGTGACGCATTTCTACCAGACTTACTCCCTTTTATTTTTAGAGTGTTAGTATCTGGGAAATGCTGCAAATATCTGTGGTTTGGTAAATCGTTTCACAGAATTTCCTATGCCTTTGGGCAGAAAAAGTAGATGAAGACACATGGGTGGGCCATGTGAACTTGTGATTTGCTAAACAACAGACCAAATTTACCTTGTTCACTTTGTGTGTCTAATATATTATGGAAGGAATAGTGACCCATACGGAGAAGGCTTGAGCATGTGCTCAGTGAAGGGTTCTGCTTGTGGGTTGATAGCAAGTCAGCCTGAAGAGGGAGCTGTCACAGTTTGTCATCGGATCTCCCGCCTTCCCAGGCCTGTCCACAAATGAGAGTGGTTATTATTCAGTATGGATTCGTTGTGAACTCACTTCATGGAATATCATAATCATTGGTCTGTGTGTGGCCTTTTGTTTTTATACATTTTATTTTATCTCTACCCCCCATCCCAGTCCCATTTCTCCCAGTTCCTTCCAGTCACCCGTAAATCGTTGTGTTCTATCTCATTCTATGCCCTTCTGCTTTTTGAAGCCAATGAATTGTGAATAACAATTCACTAGGCAGGTCGAATCCTCTGCTGTGAGGTGGTTACTTAAGTCATTTGCTCTAATGACTAAGTGAAAGCCATTTAGGATGTTCACCAGCTTTGCTCTGAACACCTTTGGGAGTGTTTTTCTGGGGAGCATACACAGGAACGAAACTGCTGGCCCACAGGTTACGCACAGTGTAAATTGCACTGGCACGTAATTGTTCTTTTTCCGTGTGAACTAACAGATCTATCTGGTATCTTAACCTGATGGTGATATCACCTGGCCCACATGGGTTTTGAGAGCTGCAGACTTCCAAACAATGCAGGTACTTTCTCATCTGGTGGCGCCGTGGGGTGAGGCAGATCTCCAAGATAGAAATAATGAAACCTCAACTTCAAAAATAATGCCTGACTTCTCAGGGTCTGGTGATGCGAACTGATACTGCTACTTAAAATGCAGTGTGATCCTAAAAGCTACATACCAGACCATGCTGTGTGTAAAGGGGAAACAAAATACTTTTCTAAGAACATCCCAGAAAGGGAGTGTAGCAGGTGCAAAGGTGCTGACATACTGGAGAAACAGCACGGCCGGTGAGACAGCAAGAAGAGAGGAGGACACAGGTGAAGGGAGATGGCCTATAGAAATGACCTTTGGGTTTTACCCTGAGTGAAATGGAAAGCTTATGGCTGGATTTTAAGCAAAGATGTGGCGTAATCGGTCTTAGGCTTTGAAAGGATTCCTCTAGCTGCCTTGTGAAGAATATAAAGGGACAGGAGTGGGAACTAGGAGAACGGTTAGGAGCCAATGAGGTAATCTGGGCAGGAACCCACAGTGCCTTGGACACAGGTGCTCAGCAGAGGTGGTGAGAAGTGATGGATGCTGGTTACACATCGAAGACCATGACACAAGGATTTTGCTCATGGATGAGATCGAAAGAAGAGGCAAGAATGACCCAAGGTTTTGGCGTGGAAGAACAGAGCGACCTTAACAGAGATGAGAGGATGCGGCCGGAACAGTTATTTTTGAACAAGTGAATGTGGGATATAAGTTAGTGCCTCCCAGAAGTTTGGCTGTTTGAGAAAAAAGGAACATTCTCGGCACGGTCTGCCTGTCAGCCCAGAGCATTCTTCAGCCACACCGGGCTGAGTCCCAGATGAAAGACTTTTCTTACAGGCACTTCCCTCTTCCTCCACCGAGCTGCTCCTGAAGACCGGGGACTTACGAAAGCAGTATTTTCTCAGCCACATTGTAGAAAGGACATAGACGTAAATGGCTGAGTGACATCCTGGAGTTGTCTGATTTAAATTTACAGAATGAGATAAACTGCCTGCCTCTGAGAGTTACAGCAGGTCAGTTCTAACCTCCGAGTCCATAGTTTCTTGGGAAATATTACCTGTGGTATATTCTTCTTTTTGAAGAGTAATCAAATTAGTGGTATGTAAATGTTCTCTTAGGTTAGAATGTTAAAATAGGAGTTGGAACGGAAATCACTTAATAGCTATTCAGCCTGCAAGAACATGCACCCGGAATTCTGCTTGGGGTAATGGTGGACAGAGTCCTATGGACCAGTTCTCCCACTGAGAAGTGGGGACGCTGGGCAAAATGCTTTTTAAAAAAATCTATCCAAACACATTAAAGAGCTAATTTGAGAATAAAAGATTAGAGTGAAAGAGTATGTATATTTAAGGAGATGATCCTTTCTTTGGGCATCTTCTGATTCTGGAAAGGGTACCGAGAGGGTGAGTCAAACTCTTGATAGGGTCACAGAAAAAAAGTCACCAAAATTGGATTCTGGAGACTGCCAACGTAGGAGGTAGTGCAGGTAAATGCCCTCACTCTAGTATGTGGGACCCCAAAGATTGTCCTCTAAAAGTACACAAACCACACATAGGCTCTCACAGAGGCCACAGCTCTGCTTTGAATCCTAATCTCTACAGTTGATTTAAGTGATTCCATAATGCCAGTGCCCACAGGTACTGGGAGGTCGTCTCTATAAGAATGTAATATTCTCTTAGGTCTGAAACTATTTCTATAAGCAATTTTGCAAAAATAAATTTTAAAAATTAGGAACATGAGAAGACAAATGACACAAAATCCAAGAGAAGCAACTGATAGTAGAAACATATCTGGGAGGAACACCTGGGTGGCTCAGTTGGTTAAGCCTCTGACTGTCGATTTTGGCTCAGGTCACAATCTCCTGGTTCATGAGTTTGAGCCCCACATTGGGCTCTGCACCCGCTTGGGATTCTCCTGTCTCTGCTCCACCCTAACCCTCTCAAAAATCAATTTTTAAAACTTAAAAATTTAAGTTAAAATGGATCAAAGATGTAAAGGTGAGAGCTAAAACTTTAAAACATTTAGAAGAAATCTGGTGTAAATATGACCTTGGGTTAAGGCAGTGATTTCTTCAGTAACACCAGAAACTCAAGAAACAAAATTAAAAATAGAGAAATTGGACTTCATCAAATTACAAACCTTTTTTGCTTCAAAGAACACCATCAACAAATTGAAAAGACCTCCCATGGAACAGAAGAAAATATTGGCAAGTCATGTATCTGATAAGGGTCTAGTACCCAGGATACATAAAGAACTCTTACAACTCAGCAACAAAAAGACTGACAACCCAATTTAAAAATGGTCAAAGGCTTTGAATAGATATTTCTTCCAAGAAGATATGCAAATGGACAATAAGTCCATGAAAAGATGCACATCATTCTACATTAGGAAAATTCAAATCAAAGCCATGAGATACCACTTCACACCCAGTAATGTAGCTATAATAAAGATAGGAACAGATGTTCACAGGGATGTAGAGAAATTAGAACCCTCCTGCATTGCTGGTGAAAATATAAAATGGTGTAGCCACCTTGGAAAATCGTTTAGAAGTTCCTCAGAAACTTAGAGTTAAACATAGAGTTACCATATAACCCAGCAATTCCCCTCCTAGTTACATATTTTTTAAAAAATTTGAAAACAGGTGTTCAAATAAAAACTACATATGGGGGCGCCTGAGTGGCTCAGTCGGTTAAGTGTCTGACTTCAGCTCAGGTCATGATCTCACAGTCTGTGAGTTCGAGCCCCGAGTCGGGCTCTGTGCTGACAGCTCAGAGCCTGGAGCCTGCTTCAGATTCTGTGTCTCCCTCTCTCTCTGCCCCTCCCCTGCTCACACTCTGTCTCTCTCTGACTCAAAAATAAATAAAAACATTAAAAAAAAAAAAAAACTGTACATATGGGAATGCAAGCTGGTGCAGCCACTCTGGAAAACAGTATGGAGGTTCCTCAAAAAACTAAAAATAGAACTACCCTACGACCCAGCCATTGCACTACTAGGTATTTATCCATGGGATACAGGTGTGCTGTTTCGAAGGAGCCCATGCACCCCAATGTTTATAGCACCAGTATCAACAATAGCCAAAGTATGGAAAGAGCCCAAATGTCCATCGATGGATGAATGGATAAAAAGATGTGGTATATATACACAATGGGGTATTACTCGGCAATCAAAAAGA
The DNA here is from genome assembly GCF_023721935.1 of Panthera uncia. Lineage (NCBI taxonomy): Eukaryota > Metazoa > Chordata > Mammalia > Carnivora > Felidae > Panthera > Panthera uncia. The sequence continues at coordinate 2,005,477 of NW_026057581.1, read as the reverse complement.
ATGAAATCTTGCCATTTGCAACTACGTGGATGGAACTGGAGGGTATTATGCTAAGTGAAATTAGTCAGAGAAAGACAAAAATCATATCACTTCACTCATATAAGGACTTTAAGAGACAAAACAGATGACCATAAGGGAAGGGAAACAATATAAAAACGGAGGGGGACAAAACAGACAAGACTCATAAATATGGAGAACAAACTGAGGGTTGCCGGAGGGGTTGTGGGAGGGGGGGGATGGGCTAAATGGGTAAGGGGCACTAAGTAATGTACTCCTGAAATCATTGTTGCACTATATGCTAACTAATTTGGATGTAAATTTTAAAAAAATTAAAAAAAACTGTACATAAATGTTCACAGTAGAACTATTCATAATAACCAAAAAAGTAGAAACAATCCATTTCTATTGATTAATAAATGAATAAACAATTGTGCTATAATCATATAATGGTACATTATTCAACCATAAAAAGGAATGAAGTATTTATACATGCTGTAACATGGATGAACCTTGAAAACATTACACTAAATGAAGGAAGACAAAAAAAGGCCACATAGTGTATGATTCTATTTTACAAAATGTCCCAAATAGGAAAATCCACACAGACAGAAAGTAGATTCATGGTTGCCAGGGGTGAGAGGTATGGGAAGTGACTGGTAATGTAAACAGAGATGGAAACTTTAAAAATTAATGAAAAGGAAATAATAAAAAACACCATAACAAATGAAGAATGCTTTGAAGGACTCATCAATAGACTGGACAATCATTAGACACTACTAATGGTGTGGATTTATTTTGGGGTGATGAAAATGTTCTAGAATTAGATAGTGATGATGGTTTCTCAAATTTGTAAATATACTAAAAATCACTGAATATTACACGTTAAGAGGATGAATTTTATGTCCTGTGAATTATATCTCAATAAAAAAATATTAAAATCTATTCATTCCATGTAGGGGAAGGGAATACCCAGGTCTGGTCTTACCTTCCCATACAGGGGAAGAGCAAGCCCCAGCCTGTTCTGTCCTTCCTGTCTCATGTAAGGAAGGAAAGGGAACAAAAACTGAGAAGAACTTGTGAATATCACAGTCCAAGGCCACAGACTCCCTGAAAGACTGAAACCTAATCTCAGGACTCGAGAATGCTGCTCTCCCCTCACCCTATCGCCGCATTAATAGGGATCCTATATAACAAGGGAAACAATTGGAACAATTGCACAGCTTAGCTCTATTTAAGAAGTCCAGAGGGAAACCCAGAAGCAAAAGGTAAGGCAAAAACACAGATACCAGACCAAACTTTAGCTCTGATACCTACAGCTATAGCAAACAATAAATACCCAAATTCTACCTACAAACACATAAAATCCCGCACTATTTATCTAAAGACCTATTTACCTCAGTTCTTTTTACCTAATTTATTATGTCTGGTTTTCAAAAAACAACAACAAAAGAAGGCACACTAAAAGGTAAAAAGCAGGGGCACCTGACTGGCTCAGTCGATAGTGCATGTGACTCTTGATCTCAGGGTCATGAGTTTTAGCCCTACGTTGTAGAGATTACTAAAAAATAATAATAATAATCACAATTTAAAATTTAAAGTAAGGTAGCAGTAATCAAAACTAAACTTAGAGTCAGCAGAGATGTTGGAATTACCAGACCAGGAATTTAGAAGAACTATGATTAATATGCTAAAGGCTCTAATGGGAAAAGTAAACAACATGCAAGAACAGACGGGTAATGTAAACAGATGGAAACTTTAAGAATTAATGAAAAGGAAATAATAATAATAAACACCCTAACAAATGAAGAATGCTTTGAAGCACTCATCAATAGACTGGACGAGGCCAAAGAACCAGAGAGGTTGAAGAAATGTCACCGATAGAAACTTGCCAAACTGAAAGGCAAGGAGAAAAGAATTAAAAGGAGGGAAAAGAATAAGACCTTTGAGGCAAAAGGCAAAGTATAATTCATAGGCTAAGGGAGAGGAATGAAATCAGATAAAATGCTCAATTAAAGCCTCAGAAGGCAGAAAGAGTGGAAGAAGAAAAAAAGAGCCATGAATAGAAAACAGTAACAAAAATTATAGGTATTAACTGAACTATATCAATAATCACTTCATTTAAAAAAATTTTTTTAACATTTATTCATTTTTCAGAGACAGAGACAGAGTGTGAGTGAGGGAGGGGCAGAGAGAGAGGGAGACACAGAACTGGAAGCAGGCTCTAGGCTCTGAGCTGTCAGCACAGAGCCCAATGCGGGGCTCAAACTCACAAACTGTGAGATCAGGACCTGAACTGAAGTTGGACGCTTAACCAACTGAGCCACCCAGGGGCACCAATAATCACTTCATTTTTTTAAAGTTTTATTTTTAAGTAATCTCTACACCCAATGTGGGGCTTGAACTCATGACTCTGAGATCAAGAGACACATGTTCCTCCAACTAAACCAGCTAGGTGCCCTTCAATAATCACTTTAAACATCAGTGGTCTAAATATACCAATTGAAAGACAGAGGCTGGTTAAATAAAATTTAAATTAAAAAAAAAAAAGGCAGGTGGGGGGAACCTCCTAGATCATTAAAAAAAAGAAAGACAGTGAATTAAAAACAAAGGAAAAAGGGGTGCCTGGGTGGCTCAGTCGGTTAAGCATCCGACTTTGGCTTAGGTCACGATCTCACGGTTCGTGAGTTCGAGACTCACGTAGGGCTCTGTGCTGACAGCCTGGGGCGTGCTTCGGATTCTGAGTCTCCCTCTCTCTCTGTCCTTCCCCCACTCATGCTCGCTCTCTCTCTCTCTCTCTCTCTCTCTCAAAAATAAATAAACATTAAAAAAATTTTTTTAATTAAAAAAAGAAATCAAGACCCAACGTTTAAGTTCTCTATGAGAACCACTCTTTAAATGTAAAGACACAGATTAAAGAGGTGAAGAAAGATACACCCTGCTAACACTCATCATACGAAAGGTGGAGGGCTACATGGGGGCTCAGGCAGTTAAGCGTCCAACTTTGGCTCAGGTCATGATCTTACAGCTGGTTTGTGGGTTTGAGCCCCGCGTCGGGCTCTGTGCTGACAGCTCAGAGCCTGGAGCCTGCTTCAGATTCTGTGTCTCTCTCTCTGCCCCTCCCCTGCTCACACTCTGTCTCCCTCTGTCTCTCAAAAATAATAAAACAAAAACAAAAAAGGTAGAGTAGAGGTGCTTGGGTGGCTCAGTCAGTTAAGCATCCCACTCTTGATTTGGCTCAGGTCATGATCTCATGATTCGATTCGTGAGATTGAAACCCTGAGCCTGCTTGGGATTCTCTCTCTGCCCCTCCCCCACTTGTGCTTTCTCTTTCTCTCTCTCAAAATAAAATAAACTTAGAAAGAAAGAAAGAAAGAAAGAAAGAAAGAAAGAAAGAAAGAAAGAAAGTGTGAATGGAACTAAAGGGTATTATGCTAAGCGAAATTAGCCAGTCAGAGAAAGACAGATCTCATATGACTTCATGCATATGAGGAGTTTAAGATACAAAGCAGATGAACATAAGGGAAGGGAAGCAAAAATAATATAAAAACAGGGAGGGGGACAAAACGTAAGAGACTCTTAAATACAGAGAACAAACTGAGGGTTGCTGGAGGGGTTGTGGGAGGGGGGATGGGCTAAGTGGGCAAGGGGCATTAGGGAGGACACCTGTCGGGATGAGCACAGGGTGATACATAGGGGATGAATCACTGGAATCTACTCCTGAAATCATTATAGCACTGTATGCTAACTAACTTAGATGTAAATTACAAAATAATAAAAAAATTTAAAAGGAAGTTGTAGTAACTATATTAATCTTAGACAAAGCCAGCTTTAGAGCAAGAAAATTTACTGGGGATAAAGAGGGACATTACATAATGACAAAGGAGTCAGTTTTCCATGAAGACATTACAATATTTATGTATATGCACCGAGCAATAGAGTGTCAAAATACACAAGGCAAAAACTGGTACAAATGCAAGGAGAAATAGATGAATCCACTCTTAGATTTGGAGGCCTTAACATCCCTTTTTCAGTAATGGAAAAATCCAGTAGGCACAAAACGAGTAAGGACATAGTCGGATTGAATAACAGTGTCATTCAGTTGGTTGTAGTTGATACCTGTAGGATACTTTATCCAACAACAGCAGAATACTCATTTCTCTCAAGCACCCATGGAACATTCACCAATATTGGCCACATTCCGATGGCCATAAAATACACCTTAACAAACTTAAAAGAATACAAATCATACTAAGTACGCTCTCAGACCACAACGGATTTAAAAGAAATCAGTAACAGAAAGATAAGTGGAAAATCCCAAAATATTTGGAAGTTAAACAACATACTTCTAAATAAAACATGGGTCAAATAAGTCTCAAGAGAAATATAAAAATGTTTTGAACTAAATGAATACGTCTCAAAATTTGTGGGATGAAGCAGAAACATTGTTTAGAGGAAAATTCATACCATTGAATGTATATATTAGAATAGAAAAAATGTCTAAAGTCAAAAATGTAAGCTTCCATTTTAGGAAATTAGAAGAAGAGCAAATTAAGTCCAAAATGAGCAGAAGAAAAAGAAATAAAAATTGGAGCAGATATCAGTGAAGCTGAAAACAGGAAATCAATAGAAAAAAATCAGTGAAACCAAAAGCTGTTTGTTTTTATTTTTTTAAGATCAATAAAACTGATAAACTTCTAGCCAAGTTAGCTAAGGAAAAGAGAGAAAGAAGACACAAATTTTAATATCACTGTGGATTCTATAGATATTAAAAAAAGGAATATCATGAACAACTCTATGCCCACAATTTTTTAACCTAGATGAATCGTACCAATTTTTTGAAGGACACTACAATTCTGATTTCAATTACAATGTGTGGGTCTTTTTTTCCCACACCACCAAGCAGTTCTCAGATATCAGGTGGGTGTCATGCAATTCAACTTAATTCTGATACTATCTACCTGGAGATGGCATCAGATCTTCTCTATTAAGGGTTCAGTCCTGCAAGACTGCCCCCTCTCCCCACCTAAGATGTCAATCACAAGTCCTAGGTTGTTACCTGAGCTTCAGACAACGAACTATAGATGGGAGGGACCAATGACCCCATCCTTTGGTTTGATTAATTTGCTAAAATGGCTCCAAAACTCAGGGAACCAGTTTACTTACTAGAATACTGGTTAATTATAAAAGGATAGAATTCAGGAACAGATGCACAGGGTAAGGTATTGAAGAATGGTGCAGGACTCCCATACCCTCTCTGAGCATACCACTCTACCCAAATCTGTGTTCAGCAACTAGGAAGCTCTCCTAACCCCCTTCTTTTGGGTTTTTGTGGAAGCTTCATTACATAGACATGATTGATTAAATCATTGTCCATTGGTGATTGAACTCAATCTCCAGCCACCCCTTGCTTGGGGGGGGGGGGGTGGGGTTTACTTACAGTTCCAACCTTCTAATCACATGGTTGGCCCCTCTGACAACCAAGCCCCCACCCTGAGGTGCTTCCTAAAATTCACCCTATTAACATAACAAAAAATCTCTTTGTCACTCTCAACACTGAATGGGGAGGAAGACCAAATATATGGTTTTTATTACAAGTCACAAAATCACAAACACAATTACCAAAACTCACACAAGGAGAAATGGACAATCTGAGTTGGCCTATATCTATTAAAGAAATTAAAACAATAATTAATCATCCCGAAGTACTAGGTACAGATATGTTCACTGGTGAGTTCTACTAAATATTTAAATAAAAATTATGTGAATGCTGTACTATATCATTTTTTTTACATTTATTTATTTTAGAAAGAGAGCGAGCAGGGGAGGGACAGAGAGAGGGAGAGAGAGAATTCCAAGCAGGTTCTGCACTGTTAGCACAGAGCCCAATGCAAGGCTCAAACACATAAACTGTGAGATCATGACCTCAGCTGAAATCAAGAGTGGGACGCTTAACCAATTGAGCTATCCAGGCACCCCAATGCTGTACTATCTCTTAAAGATAATGAAAGCATAGAGGAATACTTCCTAATTCATTTTATGAGGCCAGTATTATCCCAATACCAAAACCAGACAAAGTTATTACAAGATGGGAAAACTGCAGACCAATATATATTTCATAGATAGATTGAAAAATCTTTACTAGCATATGAGTAAATTGATTCCAACAATGTATAGGAAGAACTGTATACTATATCCAAGTGAAATTTATTCTTGGTGTGCAAATCTGGTTCACTATTTGAAAATCAGTTAATGTAATTATCTCATCAATAGGCTAAAGAAGAAATGTCGTGTATCAACAGATGCAGAAAAAGCATCTGACAAAATCTAACACATTCATTATAAAAACTCTCAGCAAACTAGGGATAGAGAGGGAACTTCCTCAACTTGTTAACATCTACAAAAACCTACAGCTAGCATTATATTTAATGGTAAAAAAAACAAATGCTTTCCTATTTAGATGAGGAAGAGGATAAAGACGTCCCTTCTCACCGTTCCCACTTAACACCATACTGGAAGACTTATGTAACGCAACAAAATGAGAAAAAGAAATGAAAGTAATGTCGTTTGGGAAGGAAGAAATAAAACTGGCTGTTTGCCATAACACAATTGTCTCTGTAGAATATCCTAAAGAATACAAAAATAAAAATAAAAACGCTTCCTGGACCTAATAAGTGATTATAGCAAGGTGGCAGGATTGAGCTTAATACAGAAAAGTCAATTGCTTTCTTATATAACAACAATGAACAATAGGATTTTGAAATTAACATTTACCTTAGCACCAAAAAGACAAATACATAATTTGGTATAAATCTAACAAAATGTATACAAGATCTCCATGAGGAAAACTATAAAACTCTGATGAAAGAAATTAAAGATCTAAATACAGTAGGAGATATTTCACGTACATGGATAGAAGACTCTGTTGTCATGATTGTCATTCCTCCCAATTAAATTATTAGATACAATATAATGCCAGTAAAATCCCAGTTAGTTCTTTTGTAGATACCAACAAATTGGTTTTTTTTAATGTTTATTTATTTATTTTGACAGAGAGAGAGAGAGAGAGAGAGCGAGCAAGCATTAGCGGGGCAGGTGCAGAGAGAGAGAATCCCAAGCAGGCTCCACACTATCAGCACAAAGCCCAATGCGGGGCTACATCCCATGACCATGAGATCATGACCTGAGCTGAAATCAAGAGTCGGACACTTAACCAACTAAGCCATCCAGGCGCCCCTCCAACAAATTGATTCTAAAGTCTATACAGAGAGGCCACAGACCCAGAATAGCTAACTCAGCATTGAAGGAGAACAACAGAGGACTGACACTCCCTGACTTCAAGACCAGTTATAAATCTACAGAGATCAAGACACATGATATTGGCAAAAACAATACACAAATAGATGAACAGAATAGAATAGAGAGCCCAGAAATAGACACATACTCCTGAGGTCCACACCAAGGAGGAACAGGAGGCTCTGAGTGTAGTGAAGGTGGAGGAAGAGAAGGACCCTTCCTGGGAGCAGAAGCCTGGATGGCTGGGGGAGGTGCACCTTTATCAGGAGGTCTTACGCCAGCGCTTCGGGCTCTTCCGTTACCAGGAGACGCCTGGGCCCCGTGAGGCGCTGCGCCGGCTCTGCGAGCTGGGCCACCAGTGGCTGACCCCAGAAACACACCCCAAGGAGCAGATCCTGGGGCTGCTGGTGCTGGAGCAGTTCCTGACCATCCTGCCCGCCGAGCTCCAGGCCTGGGTGCGGGGACAGCACCCGGAGAGCCGGGAGCAGGCGGTGACCGTGTTGGAGAGTTTGGAGACAGCACACAACAGGTGGGGAAAGGTTAATCCATCGTTCCTTGATTAGACACCAAGGGTCTGCCAGCAAAGAGGGGGCCTGTGTAAGCGAGGGGATTTCCGGCCCTTGTTGCTGGGCTAACGCGTTTTGTTTTGTCTTTGAAGCTCGTCCTTTTGTTTTCTTTTTGAAGCTCTGCTGCTTATGTGTTTTGTGTGAATTGATTATGACACAGATCTCTTTATTCTGCTTCCTGTATCCGTAGGAATTGTTTACAACATGTTATTTTTTAGTAATCTCTACAACCAGCGAGGAGTTTGAACTTCGAGCCCGAGATCGCGGGCTCCACTGAGCAGCCACGCGCCCCCGTAACAGATTTTTTTAAATCAAATTTTGAGGTTTCAGCTATTGCCCGATATCTGTGATGGTCTTGTAAACCCAGCTCTACCTGTATGTCCTTAGGTTGAAGCCAAGCTCTACAAACAAGGACGTGGGACCTGTGAGCCTTGCAGATCAGCCCTGACCGTCCAGCCAAAGTGTGATCCTTGGGAGCACAGGCTTGTGCAAGAGAACAAAGCCTCAAAATGTGAATCCTGGTGGAGGTTTTGAAGCACTGAGTAGATCGCATCCGCCTGGGAGCTGTATTTCTGGCAAGAAAAGTGGTGTCTGGGGGTAGAATAAATTTAACACCAAAAGGTTATTTACAAAGTGAGCATATCCAGAGCTGATTTAATTTTGAATTAAGATATTCAAAATTGTTGAATTTTAGTTTTGTATTTATTTTATTTTATCTTATTTTATCTTATTTTATTTTATTTTATTTTATTTTATTTTATTTTATTTTATTTT
>NW_026057581.1:1973730-1996834 GCF_023721935.1 Panthera uncia | reverse complement strand
ATTTTATTTTATTTTATTTTATTTTATTTTATTTTATTTTATTTTATGTTCTGCTTAAGATAGCACTTTTCAATTCTATGAATCCAATCACCAAGGAACTATTTAAAAATATAGATGCCCATCGGGCGCCTGGGTGGCTCACGGTTGAGCATCTGACTTTGGATCAGGTCACCATCTCACTGTTAGTGGGTTCGAGCCCCACATCGGGTTCTGTGCTGACAGCTCAGATCCTGGAGCCTGCTTAGGATTCTGTGTCTCACTCTCTCTTCTCCTCCCCTGCTAGCTCTCTCTCAAAAATAAATGAACATTAAAAAAATAGATGCCCAAATCTACCATACATTTACTACAATAGATTCTAGTATTATTTTTAAATTAATTATTAAAAGGGCTATTATTATAGAACAATAGTTTATATTTCAAAAATTGTAGTAGAGAAGGACATATAATGAAAATAAAAGTTCCATTCCAACATTCTCTAATATATACGTATTTCTAAAATCTTTCCATGCCTCTCAAGCCCCTGTCCCTCTTTTAGGTCAAGTGGATTATTTTTGTTATTGTTATTTTAATGTTTATTTATTTTTGAGGGACGGAGAAAGAGAGAGAGACAGAACGTGAGCAGAAGTGGGGCAGAGAGAGAGGGAGACACAGAATCCAAAGCAGGCTCCAGGCTCTGAACTGTCAGCACAGAGTTCTGTGGGGCTCGAACCCATTGACCATGAGATCATAACCTGAGCAAAAGTCGGACATTTAACCCACTGAGCCACCCAGGCCCCCCAGGTCAAATGGTATTATCCTGTATGGACTGTATTTTCTTATTTTCTATATTCTTGATGTTCCGGCATTGATCCTGGTGCCCCTGGGAGAGCTAGCTGATTCCTAGAGACAGTGGAGAACTCCCTGCAAGTACCCTTTTCATATTTGAACCAGATAATCCAGAGTCCGCTCCCCAGCCGGCTCCTTTATCAGGCTCCTTTATCAGACTCTTGCACACCAGTCCCCTATTTCTCCTGCTGTAAATCCCCCCCCGGGGCAAGGTGGTGGACAACCGCAGAACATCCCTGTAGAATCATTCAAACTATGTGATTCTGAGCTCATTCAGCAACCTATCCTACCTTGCCTATTCCTTCTCTGGAAAACTCCAGTAAAGCTCTAGGCCACACTTTCCCCTCTCCTGCCTCCTGCCTTCCTACGTGGCCTGCACAAGGTGCCACACCTGCTGTTCCTAGGGATCTGTGGAGATCGAAACTTCTTCATGATAGTCCTTCCCATGCCTCCTTGATTAAGACAAATCCTGGGTACATTTTAGTTTATTTTTTTAATATGCTCACCAACTTTTTAAAAAGTTTATTTGTCTTTTTTGAAAGAGAGAGCATAGGCAGGGTAGGGGCAGAGAGAGAGGGAGACAGAGGATCCAAAGCAGGCTCTGTGCTGACAGCAGAGAGCCTGATGTGGGGCTCAAACTCACAAAACCGTGAGATCATGACCTGAGCCGAAGTCCAACGTTCAACAGGCCGAGCCACCCAGGTGCCCCTAAATAATACTACTCTTATCAATAGAACTACTTTATTCATTTAATAGGTCTTTAGTTTTGTGTTGCATACATATATTATAATTAATTTACTAGTCTTCTGCTGATATACATCTAAGCTATTTGTAGTATTTTTTTTTTTTAACGCTTATTTATTTTTGAGACAGAGAGAGACAGAGCATGAACGGGGGAGGGTCAGAGAGAGAGGGAGACACAGAATCAGAAACAGGCTCCAGGCTCTGAGCCGTCAGCACAGAGCCCGACGCCGGGCTCGAACTCACGGACCGCGAGATCATGACCTGAGCGGAAGTCGGATGCTTAACCGACCAAGCCACCCAGGCGCCCCTGTTTGTAGTATTTTTATTACGCACAGTGCATCAGTGGGTGTCTTTATATAAAAGTCTATGACACTTGTGTGGAATTCCTGGGAGAAAAACTTCCTGTAAGTGCAGGCGCAGGTGACAGGCACTGAATCGCCATGGTAGATCCACCACAGGGCAGCGAGGCTGCGGTGGTTGCCTGCGGAGCGAGTGCAGGGAGCACGCAGGGTGATGCAGAAAGACAAATGAGGATTCCTGTAGACCTGTGTCCCAGGCCAGACGTTACCACTTACCTGCCATGTGATCCTAGGCCACTTACTTAATTTTTAGGTTTCAGTTCCTAAATCTATTACCCAATTCATGGTGTTGCCGTGAGCATCACCAAAAACTGGCTGATGGATTGGCATTTCAGCTGTCTGTTTCCGTTACCAAACCACCCCCAAAACGTAGTGGCTGAAAGGAACGACCATGAATTGTCTCCCACACTTCTGAGGGTGTCTTCTGTTGCACGTGATACCAGTTTGTGTTATCCAGGGCCCTCCTGGGCTGTGCTGCCCAAAATACCTTGCTCCCTTGTCTCCTGCCTTATCAGGAGGCAGAAAACTAGGCCTCTAGAGACACTGTGATGGCCTCAGGTTCTCATCGGCTCTCCCGCCATCTCTCTAGAGGGTGACTGACCTTCTTACAGGGCAGCTCAGGATCTCAAGGACGCAGACGCACGGTGGTAAAGTCTTCGTCCCTGAGCTGACACAGCTTTACTTGCACCACAATCTGTTGAATAAAGTGGGTCACGGGCCAGCCCAGATCCTGTGTGGGCCGACTATACCAGGGGAAAATACTGGAAGGTGTGTTTGGTGGGGACTTTTGGAAGATTCTTGGGGAATTTTCATTTCATTATGCCATTTTGAGTTTAGATCTGGGCCAGGGCCCTGAGGGCCTTTATTTATTTATCTTCATTCTCTGTGACTCATAGGTGCAGTGAGTGTCAAAAACCATTAGGATGATGGCTTTCAATTATCTATCCTAATCTTTCATCAAAACCCTTTATATGGGACATGTGACATTTAAATCATTGACTTGCTCTTCCAGCAGAAGGCTGAACCAGGACTATGAGTGGTGAATTTGCTCCAAAGCCAAGTTCCGCGGAAAGGAGCACATTGGATGTTTTCTAGGATGCAAGATGTGGAGAAACTTCAATGTGAGGGCAAATCAGGACAGCAAAAGGTCGACCCCATAAGAGTAAAACAACACAAATGTAAGGAGTGTGGGCAGGCCTTTGCTCAGAGCTCAGGGGTGGTTTGCCCCTGGAGAATCCATACTCAGGAAAAACCCTATCAATGTAACCAGTGTGGGAATGCTGTCAGTTATAAATCAGCCCTTCTTTCACACCAGGAAATTCATAATAAAATAAAACGATATCGGTATAATGAATGGGTGAAGGCCTTCAGTCAAGACACAGGCCTGGTTCGTCATCGGAGAATCCATACTGGGAAGAGACCCTCTGGGTGTAAAGAGTGCAGTAAATCATTTAGGCAAAGCTCACACCTTATTGGACATCTGAGGGTCCACACCAGAGAAGTCCTTCAGATGTCATGGATGTGGGAGGGCCTTCAGTCAGGGGTCGGGACTCAAGGAGCATCAGAGAAGCCACACAGGAGAGAGACCCTACCTGTGTAAGGAATGGGGGAGAGCTTCCCGAGGGGGCACCAGCCTTACTCCACACCTGAGGATCCACAATGGGGAGAAGCCCCATCAGTGTGAGGAGTGTGGACGAGCCTTCATTCAGAGGTCAAGACTTGTTCATCATCAGGGGATCCACAGAGGGCAGAAGTCTGCGTTTGTGTCCTAACTGTAAGAAAGCCTTTAATCATGCATCCGGCCTTACTGAACCACTCTAGAAAGCTATGCTGAATACAGACCCTATCGCTGTGTGGTAAGTTCGGGATGTCAGGATGTGGTGTGTCCATTCCATTGTTATTCTAGGCCGTGAGACAGTCTGATGTCACACATCCGGTTGAAAGATCTGGCGGCATCAGGGGAACAGACTGCTCGCATCCTGCCTGACTCTGCAGGGAATGCTGCCCTGCCTCCTGCTCCTCCAGTCTCCTCCCTTGTGGTCCGTCTGCCCTTCTGCTTCCTGAAGTCCCTGTCATCACATACCCTGACTATCCCGACGACCCAGAGACTCGCATGTTATGGGCAGAGGACCACAAAGATGTCATGTGTGTTCCCTGCAGAGAACTTAGCAGGCTGCATGGGGATATGTGATGCTGTTTTTAAAGTTACATAAATGAGGGGTGAACTAGGGAGAAGTTTTCAAATGACTGCTCAGTGAGGTAATTTGCCCTTTTGTTCATCTCCCCTTCACCCTGTTGGTGCCAGGGGTGGGGGGCCACCTGCCCTCATGTTCTGAGGATGGACAAACAGGTGACACCTGGTGCCGGACGGAGGTACACTCTCAGCACGACATCCAGGGCCACAGGGGAGCATGAGGAACAAACTGGGACTTTGGGATGCAGGCTTTGCAGTAACAAGAGGACGAGGTGGCCCCGATTTCTTGGGAGGATGTGACTGGCATGTTTGAATAATGTTGTGCACAGGTGAGGAGGTGAAACCCGGTAGGTTGAGGCTGAGGTGGAGGGCAGCTAGTCTAATGTTGAACCAGCCGGGTGGGGAGCATTTCCTGCTGGGTGGGAGGCAGATCCGGCCAGAGCAGGAGAGCCCACTTAGGCCTAATGGTCCCTGTGAGGCTCAAACACATCAAAGCGGCTCATGAAATTTTACGCCTTGCGGTGCACTTTGTCAGCTTAGGGGAAAGGCAGTTTTTAGGAAGGAGTTACAATGTATATTTGCATCCTCAACTCCGCACTTCATTCATACGTCCTCTTTTTTCCTTTTTAAATCTCAGTGATACACATTTCTCTTCCAGTTTATCTCTGGGGGAAAAGTCCCAGAATTACCTTTGGCCATCCAGCAGTCCAGGTGGATGTGCTCACATATTGTAGTGGGACTGAAGGGACATCAGGTGCCAGAGCCTCTAATGCTTCTCCTGCATCCTCCTTTTTTTTTTTTTTAAGTTTATTTTGAGTGAAAGAGAGAGTGGGGGAGGGGCCGAGAGACAGAGAGAATCCCAAGCAGGCTCCAGGCTGTCAGCACAGAGACCAATGTGGGGCTCGAACTCACCAACCGTGAGATCATGACCCGAGTTGAAACCGGAGTCAGAGGCTTAACCAACTGAGCAAGCCAGGTGGACCTCCCCCTTCTGACTTTCTTATGCTAAAAAACAGTAGATGTTTCAAGCTGAGGTCACTGCCCACTGTAATCATCTGGACGCTGATGTTCTCATTAGGCATTAGTTTATTTTTTCATCCTTGAAATAAACAGTCTGAGAAGCATTGGTGTCGTCTTCTACTTTGAATGAAATATACTTTTAACTACCAGGACTTAAGAAATTAGAAAGTTTATGGGGCACCTGGGTGGCTCAGTCGATTAAGCATCTGACTTCAGCTCAGGACATGAGCTCACAGTTCCTGGGTTTGTGCCCCGAGTCGGGCTCTGTGCTGACAGCTTGGAGCCTGGAGCCTGCTTCAGATTCTGTGTCTCCCTCTCTCTCTGTCCCTCCCCTGTTCGCTCTCTGTCTCTCTCACAAATAAATAAACATTAAAAAAGATTTAAAAAAAGAAATTAGAAAGCTTATAGAGAGTATATATAAATTGGGCATTTCACTATATTAATATTTGTATGGGGATGGTATGAATAAATGCCAAGAAAACGTTGGAGGTGCTAATTGCTCATACTGCCATCAAAGTACTTCTATTGTTTTGCTCTGTTTCAAGGTCTAGATAGGAAATACTTGAGAGGTTGAAGTCTACAGGCCAGCGGGAACAGTCAATAAATATTTTAAAAATAAGAGAGAAGTGGAGACATTAAATCTCCCTGAAGTTAGACACCTCAAAATTGAAAATCTAGGCTTTCACACAATACCTGTACATTTGAGGAATTTTCAGCCGATTCAATGAGTTCTCCCATGAAATGTGCTGATGCACTGAGCTTTCTGGCAGTAGGAATTATGCCAGAGATGAAAACTGGTAGCCAAAGGTTCAGGTACATTTAGCAGACATTTTTGTAGACCTTTCGTTGTTTTTAAGAATTGAATTAGCTGCCAACTTTAAAATGTTAGAGATTTTATGTAAAAGCCTGGATTTCCATCTTATTTTGAAAAATTAAGACCTGGCATCATTGGGCCAGATCTCTCCTGATATGCTTTCTAGTTCATTGGCATCATCATCCTCTAGCTTATGATGCATCTGGGCCCTGGAGACAAGAATTTGCTTCTCTGGAGAATGACAACGTAAGAAGAGGTTTATGTTTAATGGCAGAGAAAATAGAAACAATGTGAAGCTTGATCTTTTTGATTGGTTGTTTGCAAAAAAAAAAAAAGGGGGGGGGGGTGACCAGAAGTTGAGGAAATTTTAAAACTAGGATTATTTATTTATTTTAAATCTATTTATTGAGAGAGAGAGCATGCGAGCAAGTTGGGGAGGGCAGAGAGACAGGAGCAGACTCCGCACTGCCAGCACAGAGCCCAACGCAGGGCTCAAACCCACAAACCGCAAGATCATGACCTGAGCCAAAATCAAGAGTGTGATGGTCAACTGACTGAGCTGCCCAGGCACCCCAGGGTTCTTCTTCTTTTTTTTTTTTTTTTAAGTTTATTTTTGAGAGATCAGGGAGGGGTAGAGAGAGGGAGAGAGAGAATCCTATCATCTACCATCAGCACAGAGCCGGACTCTGGGGTGGATCCCATGAACTGTGAGATCATGACCTGAGCCTAAACGAGAGTAGGTGGCTAAACAGACTGAGCCACCCAGGCACCCGTAAAAATAGGATTATTGCTTGATTTAGCTTAAGTGAAAGTAATAAATAGGTACTGTAAATGTCAGTAATTTGACCTTTGTGGCCAAACATATTCACAAGTAGATAGAAGAGCTCTCTGCACAGGGACGTGGACAACACACATTTCTCAATATGTTACTTGTTTAGAGAGTGGTCATTGCATAGGTATATGTCATGTGTTTTAAGGGTATGTACTACTACAAGTAGTACTTTACTACTAAGTAAAACATGGATTCAAATTTGATGAATTTACAATCTAATGGGAAAGACAAATGAACACAAATCAAGAAAACAATCCTGCCTGGAAGAACTGGGAAGGTATACAAAGAAAATGGGCAAGGGCATTCGTAGGACTTCAAGGATGAATTTTATCAGTTCAGGTACTCCAGAGAAATAGAGTATGAACATGTGTTTTTGTAGGGCATCAGCTCACGCAATTGCGCGGGTTGCTAAGTCTACGACCTGCAAAGCAGGCTGCCAGGGTGGGAACTCAGGCAGGATGTCCACGTTACAGTTTTGAGGCAAAATGCCTTCTTGGGGATGTTTTTAACTTTCAGGGCCTTTGGCTGATTAGCCAAGGCCCATCCGGCCGTGCGAGAATGGGAAGGGAGGTCTCTGCTCAAGTCGACCGATCCCAGAAGTGAACCCCATGTACCAGGTCGCTTCGCCACAGCAGCCGCGCCGTGGGAGCGTGAAGCCAGCACAGGAGAGGCGCAGGGCGCAGTCAACGCCGCCGGCGTCCCACGCGATTCTTCCGAGGGCGCCATGCAGCGCAGTCGGGTTGTGCGCGGTGCTCCTGTCCGCGTAAACGCGTCCCGCGCAGGGGCAGAGCATGGCCCGGCAGCAAGCCGTCTCGGTGCTGGGGCCACGGGAAGGGCACAAGCCTACCCTCCCGCACAGACTGGGTACGTGGGGAGGCAGGTGGCGAGCGGCCAGGCGGCTCCGAGAGCCGGAGGCGGGCGGGGGTGTCGTGACCGCACCGGCCCGGGAGCGCAAGCCTTAGAGACGCCCAGACCTCCCGGTACCTATGCAAACCCGGAAGTAGCCTCTCGGGATCCAGTTCGGCGGACCACTCGACGGCATCTAGCTGCGCGTCGGCGTGGGCTCGCGGTGCGGCGGGGCGCGGAGAGGGGATCGGACAGAGGGCTGGGGCTGGAGGCGAGGTGAGGGGCGTGGGGCGACCCTCTGCTTGGCCTGCCCAGCCGGCCCCGGGGGCGGGCGCTCACGCCGCTCACGCCCGGGCGAGCGTGGCATTACTTGTAGCCCCGGGGGCTGTGAGCGCTGCAAAGACCTGCCTCCGCAGCCTGGGTGCAATGTGTCCCTAAATTGTTCGGGTCGGCTTATCACCGCTATCGTGTTATCAGGCTTATCCAAGTTCTCCGCTGCCCGGGTCATTTTGTTGCGTTCACAATACGTTCTGATCCCCTCCCCCCACCCCCAGAGTCCAGAAGAGCCTTCACCCTGACTCCGACTCTGCCCCGAGTCCAGGGAGTTTTGTCTGGAGCCTTCACAGCCCAGCCCTTTCAGTTGTCTAAAATTTGGTGTGACCCTGACTCCTGTCGTCCACGCTCCCTGAGAGCAGGAGGGTTTGCACGTAGTGAACCGGGAAGAGAACATTTTGGGGAGCTGTCGACACTGTCTGGGAAGGTGCGTCCTGTCCGCACTCTTGCATTTCCGGCGCTTCTGCTGAGGAGGCCTCTGGGCCCCGCGAAGACCTAACGGGCTCCAGGAACCGCCGTCAGTGGCCGAAGCCAGACGTGCATACTGCACACCGAAGAGAAGAGCGGATCCTGGATCCTGGAGCTGCTGGGGATGGACCGGCTTCCCTGCCCCCCCCCCGGGGAGCTGGAGGCATTAAAGGGGAAGGCACGCGGGGGTAAGGGAGGGAGCTGCATGCGGCAGGAACAGGTGGTCTGGCGGGTAGTCACAGGTGGACATGACCCTGGACAGACTCGCGCCGTTTTCCAATCCGGTCAGGCTTTATCCTCTGGGAAGGTCTGGTCCTTCACTCCTCAAGGCAAATGGTCCGCAAATCTCAAGGGAAGTTGGTTACTTCTGCTACGGACCAAAGGACTTAGGTCAGCAAGCAAGGAGTGCGTAGGCTTGAAGCAAGGTCACCCTTGGATGGGTTGGAGTGGGTTGGACCGATGTTACCGCCCTCCCAAGGCTGTACCAGCTGATTAGAGCATCTATTCACATACACAGTGAAGTCAAGTTTTTGTTGTTGTCATTTGTTTTTAGTAAATTACCACACAGCAAGGATAACCTGTTTTTACCAGACAAATGGGCTTTAGGCTCAACAAATTATTTTCCCTCGTCTATACAGGATGTTCCTAGAAAGTAAGCATTCTTATCCCAAACACTGGGTTACGTTTATTTTCTAATATTTAAGGCAACTTAAATAGAAGTGTACCTCAATGAAAACGACTTCATTTTGTTGACGGCATGCTGTGCTTTCCTGATCCTGTTGCGTGTATTCCGGGAGACGCCGGAAGCGGGACGCGGCCGCGCGCGCCAGGGGGCGTGGCCTCCAGGAGCCGCGGGCGGGGCGCTTCCGGGAGCCCGGCGGCCGCTTCCGGGAGCCGGGGGCTAGGCCCCGCACGCTGCGGCGGAGCTGGTTGAGCGGCCTGGTGTGTCCCTCGCCTTGGGGTCCAGGGTTCGGGCTCGGACCCCGGCGGGAGCGGCCCTGCGGACCCCCGACGAGCTGAGCCGCGAGGGCGACCCGGAGTGGGGGCCCCTCGATGCGAGCAGGGAGTAGGGCTCCGCGCTCGTCGTTGCCAAGCCAGCACGAACGAAGGTCACTGCTGTTGTGACCGCGGTTCCTCAGCGCTTCTCTCCCTCTGGGTGGGTCCCACCTGCGCGCGGACGGACGACCCTGTGCCACCTCACGAGGCTTGGAAGTGTTCCCTGAGGCCGGGGCGCCGGATTCGGAGGCTCCCTCGGCCCGCGCGCCCCTCCTCCAGTGACGCGACACCACCCTACGCGAGGGGTTCCGCTGGTAGTTGTGATTGCTGAGTGCCCCGCGTGGAGTGGACGCTCCAGGATGCCAGGGCTCTGTGCACTGACGCAGTTCGTTCGAATGCCTGCAATGCTTTCTGCACAGGCTCGGCCTCTATTAGTGCATTTTTGTGGATTTACCGAATGAATAAAAATAGTTACTGTGGTCACAGGTCTTGCGTGGTTCTTCGCGGGATCTGCCGTTTACCCCCTATTTAGTTCTGTGCCCTAGAGCGCCCTCAGCAGCCTCCAGGTGACACGCCAGCAGAAGCCAGGCAGGATGGCTGTGGACACAAGAAAGTCTGCCGGCCAGTTCCACCCTGAATGGGGTCAGCAGGGGCCTGCGGTGGTGAAGGTGGAGCTGGAGGAGGACAACCCCAGGAGTCAGGTGCCGGACAACCAGCCCCCTGCCTGGGAGATCTTCAGACAGCGCTTCAGACACTTCTGCTACCAGGAGACGCCTGGACCCAGGGAGGCGCTGCGCCGACTCCGCGAGCTGTGCCGCCAGTGGCTGCGGCCCGAGACGCACAGCAAGGAGCAGATCCTGGAGCTGCTGGTGCTGGAGCAGTTCCTGGCCGTCCTGCCCGCGGAGCTCCAGGCTCGGGTGCGGGAGCACCATCCGGAGAGCGGGGAGCAGGCGGTGACCGTGCTGGAGGATCTGGACGGAAAAAGAAATGTACAAGTAGGAAGGCACTGGTCTGATATGGTTGTGGGTGACTGGGAACAAAACCCTCAGGTGTGGAGCTCTGAGGGAGCAAGGGCAGAACCAGCATTCAGCAGGGGACTGAGCGTCTTGCTAAGCCAGCCCCGAGCAGAGGGAGAGGGAGGGAACTGCAGATTCAGGGATGATGAGTAAAGATAAGGAAGACATTTTATCTTTCAGACAATGGGAGGAGCATCATGCTCCTGACTTTAGAGGTCTCTCAACTCTCAGCAACAAGGAAGGACGTGAAATCATTCCCAGTGTGCACACATGGAAACTAAGGTCAGAGAGGTTGTGTAACTTGGCCAGGGACACACAGGCAATAGTGAAATGACAGAAACAAGTCTTGATCAGATTTTGCTTTGCTTACTTTTCTAGCTATTTCTCAGTGCCCCAGAAGGTAAATAAGGCCCTGTTTTCAATTTTCTTTTTCCTAGTGTCTCGGGGGATATTTCTTGTGGATTCCTCAAGGAGTCCTTCCAAACCAGTTTAGTCTCTTAAATTTTCAGTGTCCTTAGGGCTTAATCACTACTGCTTGTCTCCAGGCTTCAGCCTGTGTTCTGGAACAGGAAATCCTTTTGCAGAGAGTGACCCTTCAGACGCTGGATGAAGAATCTTCATACACATGGGTTCAGCCCCCAGCAATCCAGTTCAAGGGCAAAGGACCTGAGCCCCAACCATCAGAGGAAGGAGGTGAGGCAATACTTTCTCTAGGGAATTTGGACAGAAATGAACTCTGAGTTGAATTTTTTTGTGTGGAGTATGAATGTTCATTCCTTGTGATGAGGGTTGTTAAAGAACATGATGAAGGCAACATTTTAGGTAATAATGATTAAAAGGCAGTAAGTCATATCAGAACAGCCTCAGTGGTATGGTTGGTTTTAAATATCCGTA
This sequence comes from Panthera uncia, assembly GCF_023721935.1. Classification (NCBI taxonomy): domain Eukaryota; kingdom Metazoa; phylum Chordata; class Mammalia; order Carnivora; family Felidae; genus Panthera; species Panthera uncia. The sequence goes on along the minus strand of NW_026057581.1, from coordinate 1,985,493 downwards.
TTTGCAGGGCACCTGGGTGGCTCAGTTGGTTAAGCATCCGACTTCAGGTCAGGTCATAATCTCGTGGTTTGTGAGTTCAAGCCCCTCATCAGGCTCTATGCTGATCACTCAGAGCCTGGAGCCTGCCTTGGATTCTGTGTCTCCCTCTCTGCCCCTCCCCTGCTCATGCTCTGTCTCTCTCTTAAAAGTAAATAAACATTAAAAAATATGTATATCTATCTTTGAATTTTCTGCATATGGTCTAGTAGAAATGTTATTTAAAGAATTTTGATGCCTACGTTTTTCAGTTGATACTGATAGGATATTAACCCTGTACAACTATATTAACTGTTTTGAAAGTTACCTTTTATCATTACTAGAGAAGTATATATGCATTGTACAAAGTTAGAAAATACATAGTAGCAAAATAAGAAAATAAAGCACCATGTTCTATCACCCAGAGATTATTACAACTGATGACTTTTTATTCTATATCTGTGTAGCTTTTTATGTGCATGTGTATTTATATGCGGGTATGTGTACACACATGTGCATACACACACATATCTTTTACCAAAGAGAGCTCATACTCTGCTATTTTCTGATCTATTTTGTTCAGCTAATGATCTTTCCTTTCCCCCATCAGTACATCTTCATGTTACCTAAATTCAGTTCAAATTCAGATTGGCTCAGTTTTTTCCGAAAATGTATTTAAAGCTGATTTGTCCAACTCTGGGTAGAATCCGGGGTTGTTAATGCCTCTTAATTCTTTGCTACATTAAAACAATTCCACTCCTATTTTTTCCCCCATAACCCAGACTTTTTGATGAGCCTAGGCCAGTTTCCCAGCCTCTGGAGTTTTTTAATTGCTTCCTCATTGTATCATTTACTTTGCTGCCCACGTACCTTGTATTTGCTATAAATTGGCAGTTGCATCTAACGGCTTGAAGGATTTGAGTTAAACATTTTGGGCTAGAATTAATATTAGGTAATAAGAGACATTAATACCTGGGTGACCCGCTGTTTAAATCACCAGCTTAGCATGATGACAGGAAATAGCTGGTATTCCCCCTCATAGCTAACTGTGAGGTGTCGCCTTGCCACTTTGCGAATAGCCAGTTCCCCATCAACAAATTACAAATGTTTGATAAACCTCGTATGGGTCAACCATTTTATTAAGAGTTACAGGATGAATTTGTAATTCTTTCATTCCTTCTCTGTTATTAACTGGCATTCTTCATAGTAAAGCTTTCCTTCATCCGATATGTCTGTTTGGTCACTTCCTTCTAGGCAGTCATGATTGATGCTTAGTTTCCCCCTTTTATTGACCGGTTTTCAAATTCAGGAAGTGGTTTATTAGGCACCTTAAATGGTGACATGAGATTTTAGGACTTTTCCTGTGTGGGTATCATTGTGGACATAGGCATTTGTATTGAGTCAGCGTGTTTCAACCCACCACATTTCAATCCACCCTTTCTTCCACACATCTTTGGCTTATGTGGATGTCTTCAGTCTTGCTCCCATCTCTGTTAATTTTGGCTCTGTTAATTTTGAATGCTTGCTTTTACTTTTTGAACAAAATAAATTGTTTCAGGCTCACCTTGTATCTTCCCTGTACCCAGATCTGCTGTCAACCATTCCTGAAGGAGCCTTGGTTTTTTAAATGGAGAATAAGATCTGGGTGTGAGGAGTGTTCTTTATCATGTGGGTAACACTGCTTCTAGGACATTTCATGGGCAGAGCTACACAATATATATTTTTTCCTAACACGCATGAATTTATATTGATGTATTCAATTGTTTTACCATTACAGTGTTCCATTACTTTTCTCTATTGTATTTGGTGTCTGCATTTATCTTTTTTAATTCATTTCTTATGTTCTCCTTTGGCTGGCTGGTTGGCTGGTTGGTTGGTTGGTTGGTTGGTTGGTTTATTCATTCACTCGCTCACTTATTTACTTAAGGTTGTGACAGTATCAGGTGATCCCGAGAAGCACAGGAGTGGGAATGGAGACACTAAAGGGAGAAAAGCCAATAAAGTGCATGAGTGAGCAGGCTGTCTTGGTTTATTTAGTTGTCTTTGTTGTTGTTTTTTTCTAACTTTTGATGTGGGTTGATTTATATATTTTCATTCTCCTATTTACTAATATAAATATTTGATGACATGAATATTTCATTGAACACTGCTCTAGATGAATTCCAAATGTTTTGAAATGTAGTGTTCTCATTGTTATTTTCTATAAAATCTGAAATGTGTGTTTATATTTTGCCTTTGAAATAACAGTTGTTTTTTCTTTCAAATGTTTGTTTATTTACTTTTGAGAGAGAGAGTGAGCGAGCAGGGGAAGGGCAGAGAGAGAGGGAGACAGAATCTTTTTTTTTTTTTTTTTGGGGGGGGGGCTTGCGCCTGGGTGGCTCAGTCGGTTAAGCGTCTGACTTCAGCTCAGGTCACGATCTCGAGGTCTGTGAGGTTGGGCTCTGGGCTGATGGCTCAGAGCCTGGAGCCTGCTTCCGATTCTGTGTCTCCCTCTCTCTCTGTCCCTCCCCCACTCATCCTCTGTCTCTCTCTGTCTCAAAAATAAATAAATGTTAAAAAAAATTTTTTTTTTAATTTTTTTTAAATGTTTATTTTTGACAGAGAGAGAGACAGAGCATGAACAGGGGAGGGGCACAGAGAGAGGGAGACACAGAATCCGAAGCAGGCTCCAGGGTCTGAGCCATCAGCACAGAGCTGGACACTGGGCTCGAACTCACAGGCTGCAAGATCATGACCTGAGCCGAAGTCGGCCGCTTAACCGACTGAGCCACCCAGGCACCTCAAGGGGGAGACAGAATCTTAATTAAGTAGGCTGCACACTGTCCCTGACATGGGACTCCAACTCACGGAACTGTGAGATCATGACCTGAGCCAAAGTCAAGTGTCAGACGCTTAACCTACTGAGCCATCCATGCGTCCTAGTTGTTTGAGTTCAGAATTTTCAGATGAAAGAGCTTGTTTTCTGATTTTGTTTTTAACTTATTGCATGTGATCAGAGAATGTTTGTGTTAATTCATAATTTTTACAATTTATTGTGGTTTTCTTATGTCCCCATAGGTAGTTTTCATTAATGTCCACTGCACATCTGAAAAGTTGTTCTGCATTCAGGATATAGAACTTGAAATACATATGTATCTATAAGATTATCGATTTCACTTTGTAAATCTTCTGTATCTTAATCTTTTGTCCATTTGGTGTTTTTGAGACATAGAGAGGACAAGTAAAGCCTATTCTTTATTATGTCTGTTCCTTAATTTTTTTTTAAGATTTTATTTTTATTTATTCAAAAAAATTTTTTTAATGTTTCTTTGTGAGAGAGAGTGCGAGTGGGGGAGGGGCAGAGAGAGAGAGGGAGACACAGAATCAGAAGCAGGCTCCAGGCTCTGAGCTGTCAGTACAGAGTTCAACACAGGGCTCGAACTCATGGACCACAAGATCATGACCTGAGCCAAAGTCAGATGCTTAACTGACTGAACCACCCATGTGCTTCTTTTAAGATTTTATTTTTAAGTAATCTCTACATCCAACATGGGGCTCGAACTCATAACCCTGAGATCAAGTGTTGCATGCTCTACCGGCTAAGCCTGCCAGGTGCCCCTGTCTGTTTCTTTATATCACCTATAGTTTCTGCTTTAGGAAAGTTGCCACTCTGTTATTTTCTGTATAATTATTCATATGTGTTACATCTGCATTGCAAATTGTATTCTTTATTTTAGCATTTTTAAGTGCTCTTCTTTGTCTCATTTCATGCTTTTGGCCTGCATCTCCCCTTTCAAAATCTTGATTCTTTCTTTCTTTTTATTTGCATTTGCTTAATTTATCCTTATTCACATATTTTGCTGTATATGTGTCTCTTGACTATACACATAGAGTTGAGGGGAGCCTGGGGGGCTCAGTCGGTTAAGTGTCTGACTCTTAATTTCGGCTCAGGCCATGATCTGCTGGTTTGTGAGTTTGATCCCCCCATCAGGTTCTGTACTGACAGTGGGGAGCCTACTTGGGACTCTCTCTCTCTCTGCCTCTCTGTCTTCCCCTCCCTGTGCACGCTCGCTCTCTCAAAACGAATAAAATAAGGGTGCCTGGGTGACTCTGTCCTTTAAGCTTCCAACTCTTGGTTTCGGCTCAGATCATGATACATGATACATGGTTTGTGGGATGGAGCCCCACATCGGGCTCTGCACTGACAGCACAAAGCCTGCTTGGGATTTTCTCTCTCTCTCTCTCTCTCTCTCTCTCTCTCTCTCTCTCTCTGCGCCCCCCCCCCCACTGTCTCTGTCTCTCTCAAATAAATAAACTTAAAAAGATAAAAATAAATAGGGGCACTTGGGTGGCTCAGTTGGCTAGGTGTCCAACTTTGACTTAGGTCATGATCTCGTGGTTTGTGGGTTTGAGCCCCGTGTTGGGCTCTGTGCTGACAGCTCAGAGCCTGGAGCCTGCTTCAAATTTTGTGTCTCCCTCTCTCTCTGCCTCTCCCCAGCTCGCTCTCTCTCTCTCTCTCTCTCTGTCTCAAAAATAAATAAACTTAAAAAATAAATACACACACACACACACACACACACACATACATATATATATATATATAAAATAGAGTTCAGTTTTGCTCTGTGAGCAAATCTAGTGTTTTTTAATGAGTTAAGCCATTTGCATTTATTGATATGGCTGTTAGGACAATTATGTTTGACTTTAACGTAATTTGCTTATGTTTTTTGTTCTACGTGTCCTCTATACACATATGAATATATGAACAGAAGTACAAACATTCATATGTGCATAGATACATATGTGTGTGTGCACGTGCGTGTATATGCTTTTCAACGTGTGGTTTGTTTACTTTTTTTTTATTTTTATTTTTTGGACTTTATTTTTAAGTAACCTCTACATCCAACATGGGGCTTGACCTCAACCCTGAGATCAAGGGTCTCGTGCTTTTCCAACTGAGCCAGCCAGGCGCCCCTCCGCTCTTTTCTTTTTAGTTGTAGTAGTTCTTATACTGAGGAAGCTTTGTGTTTTTGTGCTAGTTGTGCATAGTTATCAACTGCTGCTTAACAAGGGTACCACAAAGTTAGTGGCTTAAAGCCATACACGTTTTATCTCACAATGTCTGTGGGTCAAGAGTCTGGGTTGGCTCAGCTGGCCCCGTGCTTCTGGGTCTCTTACAAGGTTGTAGTCAAGGTGCTAGGGCTGAGGTCTCATCTGAGTTGTGACTGGGGAAGGGTCTATTTCCAGCCTTACATCGATGCCGGCAGGACTCACTTCTCTGTCAGACAGGGACTTCTCTATCTCAGTCCCTTGCCGGCCACTGGCCAAGGCCACTCTTGCCACATGGCTTCTCTGTATGGTGGTGGTGGTGGCTTTCTTCATCAAAGCCAGCAAGCCAGCAAGGAAGGGTGTTAGTGGAGAGTCCATCAGCAAGATGGGACTTACAGTCTTATGTCACTACAGAAGTGACAGCCTGTCACCTTTGCCACACGCTGCTGGTAACTCAGCGATGCTTTGTTCTTTCTCACTTCCACACCTGTACCACGACTAACATAAGAGATGATGCGATATCTTCTGTTAACATCAACCTAAAATCAAGACTAACCTTTCCAGCTGTCTATCTCTTACATTGCTTTTGAGTTATCTTTTCTCCTCAAGTTGTGTGGTCTGTTGTTTCAGATGGTGGAGTGAGGACTGACAACGTGATGTTAGACGTGAAGCAGGAACTCTGTGAAGAAACAGAGCCTTGTGGGAAGGGGTCTGATGGACAGGATGGAACTTCATCTCAGCATGCCAAATACACAGGGGACAGGGAGCCCCGTGGAACTTTGGAAAGGCAGGACGGGGGTGGCCCAGGCAGAAAAGTCTCTGCCTGTGAAGAATGCAGGAAAACCTTCACCTGGACAAGAGGCCTTCACATGCACAGGAGGACCCACAGCGGGGAGACACCATGCTCACACACAGAACGTGGAGAGGCCTTCATCAGACGGTCAGAGCTTAGCCAGCACCAGGAGCTTCATGGCAAGGAAAAGCCTTATCACTGTCAAGAGTGTGGCAAAGGTTTCAGTCAGAAAGCAGGCCTCCTCCAACATCTCAAAAGCCACACTGGAGAAAAGCCATATCGATGTAGTAAATGTGGCCGGTGTTTTAGTCGGAGATCAGTTCTTACAAAGCATCAAAGTGTCCACACTGGAGAGAAACCTTTTGAATGTACAGACTGTGGAAAAGCCTTCTGCCATAGTTCAGACCTAACTGAACATCAGCGATTCCACAAGGAGAAGCCTTATGAATGTAACGAGTGTGGGAAAACCTTCCGGCAACGTTCACATCTGATTGAGCACCAGCGAATCCACAGTGAAGAAAAACCCTATGAATGCAAGGTGTGTGGAAAAGCCTTCACTCAGTATGCAGGACTTAACCAACACCAGAGAATCCATACTGGAGAGAAACCTTTTGAATGTCCTGTGTGTGGACGCGCCTTTAGCCGGACCTCAGAACTCATAATACATCACAGAATCCACTCGGGGGAGAAGCCCTATGAGTGTGCTGAGTGTGGCAAAACGTTTAGCGTGAGCTCAACCCTGGTCATACATCAAAGAAGCCACACCGGGGAGAAGCCCTATAAATGTGGTGAGTGTGGCGAAGCCTTCAGCCAACGCTCGGGCCTTAATAAGCACAGGTTGGGGGGGAAGCACAGGAACCCCCCTGAGCCAGGAACACACAAGTGTGCTGAGTGTGGGAAGACCTTCACTCGGTCGACCGGCCTGCGGAACCATACGAGAATCCACACTGGGGATAAAACCTACCAGTGCCCTGAGTGTGGGAAGGCCTTCACCAGGGGCGAGCATCTTATCGAACACCAGGCGATTCACAACAAGGTAAAGCCCTATCAGTGTAAAGAGTGTGGCAAAGCCTTCAGTCAGAAGACGGGTCTTAGTCACCATGTCAGAATCCACACGGGAGAGAAGCCTTTTCAGTGCCCGGAATGTGGGCGCGCCTTCAGTTGGAAGTCAGATCTCAAGAAACATAAGAGAGTCCACTCGGAGGAGAAGCCCTATGCGTGTGAGGAGTGTGGGAAGGCCTACAGGCAGAGAGCCACGCTGCTCCAGCACCTGAGGGGCCACGGGGAGCTGAGCCCGGCCGGCCGAGTGAGTGCGGGCAATCCCCCTGGGGGCCCCGACCCAGTACCAGAGAATCCGCTGCACCCCGACACCCCGCCCAGGCGTGAGGTGAAAACTGCGGGGCGAATCCATGACTCCTTTTCTTAACTGAGATAAAATGTTTCTTGAACTTCATTATTTAAAGAAAACCAGAGATGCCACATTGGAAAGTTTTTATAGGAGCGCTGCGGTGGCTCAGTCCGTTAAGCATCCAACTTTGGCTCAGGTGGTGATCTCACCATTCGTGAGTTTGAACCCCATGTTGGGCTCTGTGCTGACAGCTCAGAGCCTGGAGCCTGCTATGGATTCTGTGCCTCCTTCTCTCTCTGCCCCTCCCCTCTTACGCTCTGTCTCTCTCTCAAAAATAAATAAACTTGGGGCACCTGGGTGGTTCAGTCGGTTAGGTGTCCGACTTCAGCTCAGGTCAGTATCTCACAGTTCGTGGGTTCAAGCCTCGCATCGGTCTCTGTGCTGACAGCTCAGAGCCTGGAGCCTGCTTCAGATTCTGTGTCTCCTTCTCTGTCTACCCCTTGCCTGCTCATGCTCTGTCTCTGTCTCTGTCTCTCTCTCAAAAATAAACATTAAAAAACAAACAAAAAAATTTAAAATAATAATAATAAATGTACTTAAAAAATAAGTTTTTATAAAGGTCATTGATGCTGGAAAAGTTGAGAATTTAGAAAACTAAACGTCAACAAGCAATTTACATGTGATTACCTTTATTAAATGCAACTAAGTATCAGTTAATAGGATGAAAAGTCCACAAGGGAAGCTATAAAAAAAATTATATTTTCTACTGAATTCACAAGTTTTCATGTAGTGTGTTTTCAACCCATTCTAATTCCTCACTAGCTTTAGCCTAGCCCGGCGTTGAAATTACTACTCTGAGTACCGGCCCCGGGACACTACAATGTCCAAGTTTGGAATGTGCGAGATGAGTTGTCTTGTTTCCTTCCCTCCCTAACCACGCCCTTAGCCACAAGTGGGTGGCCTGCAGACTCTTCCTGATCTCCACCCCTATAATTAGCATTTCCTGATGAAGAAAGGATGTGTTATATAGTCAGGTTTTTTTTTAATGTTTATTCATTTTTGAGGGAGAGCACGAGCAGGGGAGGGGCAAAGAGAGAAGGGGGCAGAGGATCTGAAGCAGGCTCCGGGCTCCGCAGGTGACAGCACAGAGCCCAATGTGGGACTTGAACTCACAAACCATGAGATCATGACCTGAGCCGAAGTTGGACGCTGCTCAACCCGCTGAGCCACCCAGGCGCCCTGAGGATGTGCTATAGTCTGAGTGACGTGGAGAGCATAGTGTTTTGGCCTCCAGCAGCTCAAAATCAGGGGTGGGGGCACATTCTGACCAAGGCCAAGGGCATACTCTTCTCATTGTGAGCACGCTCCTTGAGCTCACAACCGAGGACAGAAGGGAAGAGGGAAAATCAAACTTTTCATTCCAGCATTTTCGCCCTCCTACAAGTTCTATTTACACAACTGAAAACCTCTTCCGGAACTACCTGTGTCCCTCGGGCAATGACACGGGGGACTTCTGTGCTGAACCTCATAATAGTTTTCAAATACTGGAGAGTATTTTCTCATTTTTTTGTGCTGTCCATAATGGAACGGCTACAGATGTGACACATTTTAAAGTTTAATCTGCATTATTAACGTTGTCTTCAACACTTTCTTAAATCTAGACAGCCAGCAAGAGAACAATCCTGCTTCTCCTTTTCTTTCATGTTTGCATCATGTCTCTTTTCCCATCCTTTTACTTTCCATTTACCTGTATCATTAAATTTGAAGAGCGTTTCTTACAGACGGCACATATTTGGGTGACGGGTTTTTAATTTATTCCACCAACTGTTGTCTTAGGATTGGTGGATTGAACTGAAGCGTTTTCTACTTAATGTCATTATTGGTATTTTAAGGGTTAAGTCTGCTATTTTTTTTCTTGTTCCCTGTGTTGCATTTCTGTGGTTTCTCTTCCCTGCCTTCTTGAACATGATTTTGGAAGTCCATCCTGACTGGTTTATAATGTTTTTGAATGTATCTCTGAATAGCATCTTTGTCTTTGATAAAAGCTGTTATTTTGAACTGGCTTGCAACCCACATACACTCTACCCCTTTCTCTCCAAGAAATACATCAGGTTTTGTTAATCTCGACTTGAGAACAACCGTAGACAGGAATACAAACATTCTAAACAGACACAGAGGACCAGAGTTGGGTTCTTATCAAAGTCTGTGTTGGTTTTTTCTGTTACTGGTTACTCTTACATCTCAGGAGAGCCCGTGATGAGGCCCAGCAGAGGGAGCCCGCCAGGACTTCTGGAGCTAAGAATGGCTGAGAGCAGGACTCTGTTTTATTCTCAGCCTATCTCCGCACTTCAAGCAGTACCTGACATGTATTCGTTGCTCCATAAATATTGAAGGAAGGAAGGAAAGGAGGCTTCTGGGCCTTGGTCAGCTCTGAGTTAGTTACCAGTGGCTGAGGCTGGAGACACGACCAGGCGCTGATCCTGGAGCTCCTGGTATATTAAGTGGTTCTTGACCATCCTGCCCGAGGAGCTACAGGCCTAAGTTCAAAAACATAATCCAGGGGAAAGTGATACCTTTGCTGTGGGAGAAATCTGGTTAACAACACCTTAAGTAATCCAACAACAGCTAGTAATGCGAGGAACTGATATATGGCTTCTGATATCATTGCTTCACTGAGGACACATCACTTCTGTGGTATTTTTGGCAAAAAAAAAAAAAAAAATGCATAACCTGAATCTAGTCGTGAGGAAACATTAGGCAAACCCAAGTTTGGGGCAGAGTGTTCAACAGACCAACTGCCCTGTGTTCTTCAAAAATATCTATGTTTGAGAGACAAACATTGGGGAATTGTTTTAGATTAAAGGAGATTAAGAAATGTAACGTGAGCTCAATGTGTGAGCCTAGGTTGGATCCTAGACTGGAATAAAATTTATGTGAAGAACATTATTGGGACAGTTGGCATAATGGAAACATGGACCATTCATTCGATAATAGTATTGTATCAGTGTTCAGTTTGAGTCAGGCATTGTTTTGTGGTCCCAAGGCAGAATGTCTCTGTTTTTAGAATGTGCATGTTAAAGTGTTCAGGGATGAAGGTTCTTGGTACCACAACACATCTTTAGGAAGTTGAGTGGGTTAGCGAATGACAGCAGTCAGGTATACGTGGAGGAGAAAACCAAGTGTCAAGCATGAATAATAGGCAAATCTCAGTAAAAGGGATATAGCACTCATGTTGTTCCTATAATTTTTTCTAAGTAAATGTTGAAATAAAAACCATACCCACACCAGAACAAACCCGAAGAGTGAATATCAAGTATTGGTTTTTTTTGGAGAAGTGTAGAGAGTATGTGATAAGCCAAGACAACTTGTGGAAGGAGGGAGGTAAGTGACAGATGTCTCAGTATAGGAAAGGCTGGAACGCACTTGGTGACAGTACTAGTCTGTATATTCTGGGTTGTTTCGACAACTCTACCAGACACTCGAAACTTCTCATGGAAGGAAGGTTTTCTCATTGGATTTCTTCTTTCCAACAGAGGCCACTTTGCACCGAAGTGTTTTCTTGTAGCATCTACATTTTCTACTGGATGATTAGCAAGCTTCTTTCAGACTCAGGACTCCTTTAAGATGAACTCACACACCACTTACCTCACAGACACTGAAATTCTTCTAGCGGCCGTTCACCTCACTAGACATAAGCATTAAACAATGCAGGTTTAGAGCTGGAAGAGATCAAAACAAAACACCCTCACTCCTTTCTCAAGCCTTTGTTAAGTGCCGACCCAGTGCCAACCATATAAAGGAAAATGATGCAAAAAATGTTTAGCAGATGTGAAATGGGCATTCTTCCAAGATGAAAAGTGCTTTATTGGGAAGAATTATTTTATTTTTATTTTATTTCATTCAGAGAACAGAAGCTTGATTTGCAGCGTGTCTCAGACCACTGCTCCTGACTTCCTACTGGATTTACGGTGTTTATAGGCAACATAGTTCCCTTTCAATAATGAAAACTGGCCCAACTATGGTAAGAATATAAGTCTCCCTTAGGGTTTCTAGTCTTCTAATTTGTCATTATGTCACTTTTCTGCTCTACACCCTTTGATCCTCCAAAACTAAGACTCTTCACACTTCCCTGGTCATTGAGAATGTTTCTCCTGTTTCTCTCTCTCTCTTTTTTTTAAAGTTTATTACTTAGAGAGAGAGGGAGAGAGAGAGAGAGAGAGAGAGAGAGAGAGATCTCGGCTGGGGGAGGGGCAGAAAGAGAGAGAGAATCCCAAGCAGGCCCCACGCTGTCAGCACAGAGCCTGATGCAGGGCTCCATCTCAAAAACTGTGAGATCATGACCTGAACCGAAGTCAAGAGTCGGGTGCTCAACCAACTAAACCACCCAGATGCCCCTCCCCTGTCTCTTTTTGTAGTTTTTACATCTCACTTCTGTAGGGAATACAAATCACTTCTGTTACAGGCCGATAATATGATCTCCATGTTCCCCTATCCTTGCAAATACAATGTGTTCTTAAAAGAATTGACATCTGGGGGTGCCTGGGTGGCTCAGTCGGTTAAGCGGCCGACTTCGGCTCAG